>NC_079134.1:81684274-81975055 GCF_945859705.1 Episyrphus balteatus
AAGATCGGCAAAACAAGTAGTCCAGCATGCCAGTACGGGGACTCCCAAGAAGACGATGCACAACATACCTTCTTCGCCTGCAGCAGATGGGCAACACAAAGACAAGAACTGGAGAGAAGCATTGGCACCATCACTCCAGAAAATATAGTCCAAAAGATGCTAACTAGCCAACATAATTGGAATGAGACCTGTAAATACACCAACCAGGTCCTCAGAATCAAGAAGATGGAAGAAGAACAGTTCCGCGTTCCAAATCTTTCCTAACCTATTAACCAACTAACCTAATTAAATCTAACCAAACCAACTTCTACTAACGTCACCTAACTTCACCTAATAAAGACTAATTTAAACTAACGAAACCCAACTAATCTAACCTAAACCTAACCTAATCCTAAGGTTTCCTACCTAACCTAACCCTCCCTCACCTAGGAACGAAGAAAGCAGATGAAGAAAAGATCCCGCTACAAGACGTGAGCCCAGAATGGGCGCTACAACAGCACCCCCTCTTGAAGAAGTGCAATCCCGTGGTCCCGAGGGGGGGTTCTTCGTGACACTTTTGGAGGTTTAGTCGGTATGCCATTATAAGGTTTTAACATTTTTTCCTTGGTGGTGAGTCCGACACACGGGGAGGTATGGATACCTCCTTATGGTGCGTAACGCATTCCTCCACAAGTAAAAAAAAAAAAAAAAAAAAAAAAAAAAAAATTATTATTATTATTATTATTATTATTATTATTATTATTATTATTATTATTATTATTATTATTATTATTATTATTATTATTATTATTATTATTATTATTATTATTATTATTATTATTATTATTATTATTATTATTATTATTATTATTATTATTATTATTATTATTATTATTATTATTATTATTATTATTATTATTATTATTATTATTATTATTATTATTATTATTATTATTATTATTATTATTATTATTATTATTATTATTATTATTATTATTATTATTATTATTATTATTATTATTATTATTATTATTATTATTATTATTATTATTATTATTATTATTATTATTATTATTATTATTATTATTATTATTATTATTATTATTATTATTATTATTATTATTATTATTATTATTATTATTATTATTATTATTATTATTATTATTATTATTATTATTATTATTATTATTATTATTATTATTATTATTATTATTATTATTATTATTATTATTATTATTATTATTATTATTATTATTATTATTATTATTATTATTATTATTATTATTATTATTATTATTATTATTATTATTATTATTATTATTATTATTATTATTATTATTATTATTATTATTATTATTATTATTATTATTATTATTATTATTATTATTATTATTATTATTATTATTATTATTATTATTATTATTATTATTATTATTATTATTATTATTATTATTATTATTATTATTATTATTATTATTATTATTATTATTATTATTATTATTATTATTATTATTATTATTATTATTATTATTATTATTATTATTATTATTATTATTATTATTATTATTATTATTATTATTATTATTATTATTATTATTATTATTATTATTATTATTATTATTATTATTATTATTATTATTATTATTATTATTATTATTATTATTATTATTATTATTATTATTATTATTATTATTATTATTATTATTATTATTATTATTATTATTATTATTATTATTATTATTATTATTATTATTATTATTATTATTATTATTATTATTATTATTATTATTATTATTATTATTATTATTATTATTATTATTATTATTATTATTATTATTATTATTATTATTATTATTATTATTATTATTATTATTATTATTATTATTATTATTATTATTATTATTATTATTATTATTATTATTATTATTATTATTATTATTATTATTATTATTATTATTATTATTATTATTATTATTATTATTATTATTATTATTATTATTATTATTATTATTATTATTATTATTATTATTATTATTATTATTATTATTATTATTATTATTATTATTATTATTATTATTATTATTATTATTATTATTATTATTATTATTATTATTATTATTATTATTATTATTATTATTATTATTATTATTATTATTATTATTATTATTATTATTATTATTATTATTATTATTATTATTATTATTATTATTATTATTATTATTATTATTATTATTATTATTATTATTATTATTATTATTATTATTATTATTATTATTATTATTATTATTATTATTATTATTATTATTATTATTATTATTATTATTATTATTATTATTATTATTATTATTATTATTATTATTATTATTATTATTATTATTATTATTATTATTATTATTATTATTATTATTATTATTATTATTATTATTATTATTATTATTATTATTATTATTATTATTATTATTATTATTATTATTATTATTATTATTATTATTATTATTATTATTATTATTATTATTATTATTATTATTATTAAGGACAAATATACCATTAACAACACTACATACTTTTTTTAAAAAAAAAAAGCTCTATTCTTTAAAAAAAAATCGTCAAAAGTTGCAGAAAAAAAGAACGAAATTTCGAAAATCTTAAAGAATCTAGTTTGAGCTAACTATACTCGGGACCAGGGCTATGTAAAAAATTAAAATTGATTGCATTCTGTATTTAAATATATTGTTAATCGAAAAACCAAATCAAAAAAATTGAGAAAATTGTTTCACTTCTTTGGGTTTTTTCCATGAGGGAACCACTGTGAGACGTTTTGACCTTTTCTACATTTTAGTTTAATGTGATGCTGTCATTCATTCTATAATTATAACTTTCGTTGCAATATAATGATAAAATATGTCTTAAAATGTCTTCAAAGTTTGGTTAAGATAGCTTAAAAGCTTTCTGAAACATAACAATTTAAAAAAAAGTGTATGACTGTTCGCACCTTTCCGCTACTTTTTTATCATAAATTTTAACCATAAAATTCAATGCAAGACATATTTTTAAAAATGAAATTAAAAATAAAATATTAAATTTATTAAAACAAACAGTAAATCTATTTTAATTTTAAATATTTAATAAATAATATGATGATATAGTACATTCTCGATTAACGCAACTAATTAAAACAAGTGTGGTTGTAATGACCGAGGTTGTTGCAATGAACGAGTAAATATTTTAAAGGCTTAATCTGAGATGAAAAGCGAAAATATCAGAAAACCAAAACTAACAAATATATTTAATGCAACAAATTTTTGTTCCAATATAATTGATATGAAACGAAACAAATGGAAGTATATTCATTAAGATAAGTACGTAATTACGTATGTGTAGTTCTTTATACAACTTTAATTATTTTATTTCGAAAAAATGGGACATTTTTATTTGGATTTTTGTAGCTTGTTAGATTTAAAATTGACATATCCCGAAGTTTTTGAACAATCAACACTTTTTCAATTAGGGTTGGATTCTGGTCAGTTCATCGAATTTTCGTATTGAAAGTTGCACTTATCAAGTCAATTTTTGTAGAAGAGTTGCGATTACTGCGTCAACAATGGTAAATATTTAGGTGTTGCGAAAATCGAGGAGTTGCGTGAATCGAGATTTGCGTTAATCGAGAACGTACTGTATTCGACAAAAATTTTTTTTCAGTATATTTTTGACCTTCCTTTTGTCCGCGAAAAAACACCCTTCCACCCAACTTTTTTTTATAGACTTTTTTTTGTCCTTGGTCCTTATCCCAAAAGCAAACTTTTTGCCAAGTTTCATGAGTGTAACAATTTTTTTTAAAGCCTATTTTACCTGTAATAGTAATAAATCATTTTATAAATAAAAATTTTCCCACTTTCCTAGAAAAAAATAAAAACAAAAAAAAATTGAAAAATTTTGGTTTTTACACAGCTCCTATGATTTACCTTTTGAAATAAACATTTGGTAGGTACTAAAATCCCTAAACAAGAAGAATAAAGCTTTCACATGTTTTTGTTTTGTCATAATACCATAATTTTTTACTGAAATACAGCCTATCGAAAATCACTGTTTTTTTTTTGTTGTTCCTTTAATTTTTTGGGCTAGTCTATGTGTGTACACCTGAAAGCAATGCATCTGTGCAATAGCACTAAAAGAGCTCAAAAAATAAAATCAAAACCTATCCTTGGCAAAAAAAATATTCCACAAAATCTTCAACGCGAAAAATATACAAATATCTAAAAAAGGAAAAAAAAACTGGAATGAAGAAAACCCTAACAAAAGAAAAGATTTTGCCAGACGCAATCAAACAAGAACAAAAATTTATATAATTATCCTCCATCATAAAAAAAAAACAACAATTTCAAGGACGATTGCCGTAACAAACGAAAAAAAAGATACATACACAGACACACCTGAAACCAATGCACCTGTGCCTTGTCTTCCTATAAAAAAGAGAACAAAAAAATAAAAAGCAGAAACCACCCTCGGCTAAAAAATATTCTACAAAATATTAAATTCTTAAAGTCTTCATATTAAAAAAAAATAATCTAAAAAAAGGAAAAAACGGGAATGCAAAAAATCCTTTCACAAGAGGGAAGATCTGGGTAGACGAACTGGCAAAAAGTAAGAAAAAAAAAACTTCACCACAGTGATCGTCATCGGCACCGTTACCGTAAGAAGCAAAACAAAATAAAAAAAAAAAAAAACAGAAGAAAGAAAACGAGAGAGATTCCAGTTTTTTAAGGAATTCCCTCGCTCTCGCAACATTTTGCAGCTAGCAACATGTTGATCACATACGACACATCAAATTTTTGGTTTCGATAACTTCTATGGGATGCGATATCTTTGTATTCTATAATCTTTGCTTTGAAGTGTCTTTTCTGAGCTCGGTTTTCTTCGTTGAAGGTTCCCTATCTAAGAATAAGAATTGCAGGATTTGGTGTATTTCCCATTTATAAAGTAAAACAGAGTATTATTTTGTTTTCTCGCTAGCCAAAGTTTTTTTTTGAAAAAGAGTATATAAATTGTTTTTTAGAGCAAAAAACGGAGTTCTGTTTGATTTCTGCATTTGGACGCGCCATTTTACTCACACATAGACAATTTTTTGTGTATGAACACAAAATAGAAAGAGAAACGTGTGGTGAAAATTGACGAAAAAAAGACAAAGGCAACAGAATAACCAAAGCGTCATTTTATTTTTTTTTTTTGCAAAGTCTGTCATGTCGTGTGTCGTGTCTCTTTGTTTTATTTAATTATTATAAATCATATTTTAACCCAAAAAAAGGTATGCATCGCTGAAATGATGGTTAGTGTGCTTCCACAGCAATTTAATTAATTAAAAATTTTGTGTGTTTTAGCAGGAAATCATCTTCTCCTGCAACCTGACACCACCACCACCCACGAACAACATTCAACGGATAAAATTTGTGGCATTACATCAATTACTCCTGCCAATTGTCAGAAAATAATAACAAAAATTTTGTTTGTGAAAGTTAAAAAAAAAATAAAACAATGTCAGTGAAAAAAAAAATAAATCTTGTTCTTTTTTGGTCGCAAATGCGAAACGTCATTTCTTTTTTTGTTCCTTTTTCTGGTAGGTTTCGCTGCTCCAACTCGGGTACGACTTCGGCTCCGTTTTTCGGAGTGGAGATTTTAGAAACACCAATACATATGCAATCGGCTCCGCGGTAATTATAATTTCAATACTTATTTGAGCAGCCGTGGAACCCGTTTTATAGTCGAGCTCAGACTCACTTCGAAGCCGATTCGGACCGAGGTCACACTCGTTTGCTTGACGGGCCTATTTGAAGTTCGATTCGCATTGAATTTGATCTTTTAATCGGACTTATATATCCCACAAATGCAGGTCACGAACTGCACTTTAAGTTCGGGAAAATCCCCGTAACTGGCCTCCTCAGGAAAAATACAGTAGAGGCAAATTCACACCATCAAGGTAATGACCCAAATACCTCTGACTCCACAAACCAACCTCCAACCACCAACCAAACCCCAAAAACCTCCCTTCCAATAAATCCTATCCCCTTACTACCACCACCCCTTCCAAGTCTTCTAGTAGTAGTACAGGTAAATCAAGATGCCGAGATGGAGAAAGGCTCAGTGTACGGAGAAGATGAAGGCATGGACCTCTCTGAGCCCTGATGAAGCGCTTCCAACTGAAAAGGAGGAAGAACATCTGCTTGCAGATGAAGGGGCATTCGCCCCCATTCTGTAAACAAAATGACTGGACGCTCGCACTGTGTTGATACATATTAAGGGTACCCAAAACCCCTTTAGTGCGCGCAGATTATAAAAAAAAAAAAAAAAAAAGTGCCAGGCTAGCCCAAGTTAACGTCCACCATGCTTAAGCGGCTTCGGCTGTCATAGCAAGGAAATTCACGGCGGATAACCTGGGTTTAGTGCTGATCCAAGAACCCTGAATTAACGGGGTCAATTAAGGGGCCTAACAAGTAAGGACTCCAATCTAATATGGGACACGAGAAGCACCTCGCTATGAACGTGCATAATGATCAGAAATAATATAAATTTTATATGTCTTTCAGAATTTATGACGTGGCACCTTGTTCTAATACAAGCCCAGATATACATCGAGGACAATCCCTGCACGATGGTTTAAGCTGCAGCATACTTTGCCGGTGATGATGATGACATACCGCCCGCTGAAGTTAAGAAGCTGGTTGACTACTGCAACAATAAAAAACTACCGTTGCTGGTTGGATGCGACGCAAACGCTTACCATACAACTTGGGGTAGTTCCGATATTAATCATAGGAGTCAGTACCTTTTAAATTTTATTATCGAAAAAAATCTAGATACATTCAATGTAGGGAATACCCCAACTTTTGTAACTAGAACTAGAAATGAAGTGTTAGACTTGACATTCGGAACCCCGAATGTAAGCAGTTTAATAAGGGAACGAACCCTAACTGCCTGATCATAGAATCATAGCGTTTAACCTTGAAGACCTTCAAACAGAGAATACCTCTGGAAGAAATTCAAGAAAAACGAACTGGAATATCTACAAAACTGCTGTAAAGAGCAATCTTGAACAAATTGTTCCAGCTAGAACGACAACAAGTCACTATGAGTTGGAGCAAATAGTTAATTAGGTCAGTGGGGCAATAAATCAGGCGTTCGAACTCAGTTGCCTTATAAAGCCCATGAAAAGACAGAAAGATGCACCTTGGTGGAACAAAAATCTGTAAAAACTAAGATCCAGTGTAAGAAAACTCTTTAATGAGGCGAAAAGAACCGGAGAGTGGAATCATTACAGAACAGACTAATTACAGCAAAGAAATAAGAAGAGTCAAAAGAAACAGTTTTAGGACCTTCTGTGAGAGTATCTCCTCTACTCCTGCTGCAGCAAGACTGCATAAAGTACTTATAACGGAACCTGGTGTTGACGGCTAGGACTCTGGGTAGTATGTCATATTAATAGCAATAGGATATCGCGTTTTTTGTAGCAGGGTGAAATATTGCCCTTGGTAAGGTTGCCCTTTGAAGGAACATAACTACCGATGAGTCGTTAAACCTTTCCTTCCCCTTACCACCATTACAACCCCCAGCTTATAGGTACTAGAGGCTGATCCTGGCAGCAGGAAGGAAAGGGTGTTCAGTTTTACTTAGGCGTGGGATGCTAGCATATGGCACATCCTAGCTCGTCGGATGGGGGGTTCTTGCCAATGTAACAACTGAACTTTCGTTATGAATTTACATGCCGGAAATGATTTTAAAAAAATGTCTGGTTCAGAAGAAGAGCCCAATATTCCTGTTTATCTACCTTTCTTCACGAGTGAGGAGAGCGCTGGCTGGTGTCGGCTCTCTGAGGATTTTCCCACCCACGTATCACAAGGATACGACCTTGGTTGTTATGTCCTCCATTTTTATAACAACCCCTAACACGATGTTTGAATGCAAAAAGTTCTAAAATATGCTTACCTCAAAATTTTGTCTTATACTTATCGATCAAAATCTAAAAATCTACTAAACAAGAAAAAAGAAAACTCAACCCATCGGTGATCTCGGATCCTCTCAATCTTCATTCTTATTTCGTCACATCGTCACATCCACCTCCGACGTCGTTTAGCAAAACATAATTCTAAATAAAATTAATCGCTGAAACAAAAAAACCAACGAATACCCATTTCTTCATTCAGAAGAAAATTAAAAAAAATTATGTTCTTTTCTGATTTCGAATCAACCAATTTATTAGCAAAAAAAAAACTTAACCTAACTAAAGATATAAACTTATCTAAAAGAAAATAATAAAAAAAAATAATAGTTAATCTAAACTAATCAAATCAAATTCAAAAAAAATAAACAACAGTTGATAACAGATAAATAATAATTGATAGAAAATTAAAAAAAAATATAAATTCAGTTTAAAAAAAATATTGAAACAGAAAAAAATCATAAATCAAAAAGTAACGAATGTATGCTTTTCTCATTCATTAGTTTAAAAAGTACTGCCTACTTTAAGGCGAAATCACAAAAAAATTATTTAATTTATGGTTGTTTTCTTTTTCATAAAATATTATATTTTTAATATATCTTAATTATTAATTTTTATTTCTTTGATATTAAAACTTTAATTTTTTTTTCAAAATTATTTAATGTAAAATTATAACTTGAGTCACTTCTCAAGTTACCACAACATGAAAAATAATTGACCTTGAATGTATTTCATTCAAACAATCACAATTCGATTTAGGTGCAAATAGTTGTTAAATTTTCTCTACAAGAATGCAAGTATTGCATACTTAGGTAAGTATTGCATACTTATAGGAAAATGTGTTTTTTTATCTTTTCCAACAAAATTGATACGTGTCAATGTATATGTGATAAAGTTGAAAGCCGAATGCTAAAAATTAATTTCTCTCTTTTTTTTTGTTGATAATAATATTTAAAAAAAACTTACCACGACTTTACATTTCCCTTTGATTAGGTGCACCGCATCATAGGCTTATTTCTGCATATGTAGTACCATTTGTACCTGTTATTATTTCTAAACGAATATTATTAAAAAAGAAAAGAGAAATTCACCACATTTATGAGAATACACTTACAAACACACGCATTAGCTTGTAATTGTTTTTTTTCTTACGTTTGCTTAATTAAAGAGATTTAATAAAAAAAAAATGAACGATTTTATTGTGGTGAAAAGAGGTGAGGGGAATTAAATTTTTTTCTATTGTGAAGTGATCATATTAAAGAGAAAAAATACAAATATATTATGAAAAAAAATGAAACAGATATACATATAATGCAAATTTAATGATTTTATCTGAGGTGAATTTAATGATACTGATAAGGCTGATGATGCGTGGAGATGATTTCGTGGTGAACATCTGGTGACGCCGATGATGATGATGTGGGGTGCTGCTTTGGGTGTGGTGACTGTACCAAATCGGGATTTTATGGGTTTTTTTATAACTTTCACACTGTTTGTACGTTTTTGGGTGTTTTTTCTTGTCGGTCTCTTTGGTTAACACTCTCTATATTTTTTTGTTGGACGGGGTACATGCGGGGGTTTGGTTGCTCATGGATTTTGGTTTTTTCGCGTATGTTTAGCTTTTTTTTCTTTTTTTTCGTTCGTTTTGTTATACGATTTGTAGGATAGTTTGATATTTTTTTTTCAGGGGCTTAAGAACACAAAGGGCACAAACACTTAATGACGCTTATAAATTAAGCATTGAGTTTTTACACTTTTTGCATGTGTTTTATGTCGTTTTTGCGAGATTTTATTGTTTTATGCGAACGAATGCGTTTTTAAATATTTTAAAATTTTATGTAGCAATTATTATGTAGTTTCTAAGTTTTACTTAATTTTAAGCCGCATGTGTTTTAACCTTAATTTTTTAGTTTTTAGGTTTTAACTATTTTTTCTTTTCGTTTTAAATTATTTAAATGTTATTTAAAATTGTTTAAACATTTTTCTTTAAAAAAAAAATTTAATTTTTACAAAATAAAAAATATATATGTATTTATATATATATATATTATTATTGACGTTTGAGTTGTCAAAGGTCGCAAAGCAATTTTTCCCGCGGCTATTTTAATTTTTGTATAAATTAAAGTAAACGAACAATTCAAAAATCTCATTTAACAAACGAATTGAAATAAGATCTCTCGTTCAACTCAAAAAAAAGATACAAAATTCGTTAAATTAAGACTTAAACACCAAATTCACAAAAGTGCTGATGTCAGGCTCAAACAAGAGACCTTTGGAAATGTCACCGGAACAATTAAACGCTAATAAAAAAAGCAACTGTGATACCATGTCGGTCGCTGAAATGTCTGTGCCTGCGCTAGAAAATTTGCTTGAAAAAAAACTATCTGATCTCCCAAAAAAGAAGGACTTTGATAGTATGTTACAGCAGATACAAAGTCTACAAACTCAAAATGAACTTCTTTCTAATGAAGTGTTGGCTGTCAGAGAAAAAAACATCATTTTGGAAAGAAAAATAGACTACATGGAAAAGCAATACAAATCCAATCACATCATTTTTTCTATACCAAATAATTTGAAAGAGAACCCAACAGAAACAATTAATCGATGCTCGAATCAAATTTTAGACCGCCAAGACATAACCTTCGAAGACGTCACAGAGCTCCCTTCAAGAGGAAATCAAACTCGGTTGCTTGTGAGAACAGGAAACAACAAAATAACCTCACAAATCTTCAAAAATTCTGGCAGGTTGAAGGGATCCGGTGTTTACATAAATCCTGACTACACACGAGATGACCAGAAAAAACGTCAAATCTTGTTGCAAATAAGACATGCTATCAAGAAAAAACACCCATCGGCTAATCCTCTGGTCCGTGGCCTCAAACTGCAAATAAACAATAAAACCATAAACTGCGCACATGATGGAAAACTTTATTGTGATAATCGAGATGGGATGGATGTACTGAGAGAGATATTTGGAGAATCACATCTTGATGAGTATAAAAACAAAAATAAATCAAATCTTTTGAATACTCAAGTCAACTCGTCAAAAGAAAATTCACGATCAACAAACTTCATGTCAACGTCAACAGCAGCTGTCATTCCAGGGATGTCATCAACTCTGCCACCCGGCAGCCACCAAGAAAAACAATGAAAAAGTGTCTGTCAAAAAGCAAGTAGTACCAAAAAAAAGTAGTAAAGTAAATAGTAGCGAAAAAAATGAAATTATAAATATTAACTTATTAGCTTATAATGTTGCTGGGCTTAGTAACAAATTATTATTTGTAGATTTTTTCAATTTTGTAAAAAAACATGATATATTTTTTTTGTTCGAAACATTTATAACAAGTGAAAAATTTGAACAATACTCTAAATATTTCTCTGGATTTGAATTGCGTTGGGTATCAGCAGTACATTCAACTAAATTTGGAAGAGCTAGTGGTGGACTTTTATACGGTTTTAAAAAAGAAAAAAATAACGCTGTTTTTGTAGATGTCAACAACATACCTTGTGTTAAAATACTATGCACAAACTTAACTCTTTATGTATTACCCACGTACCTTAATTGTAATAATTGGGAAAATGACTTTGTTGCGTTAGAAGACGTTTTAAATTCTTCGCTTGTCCAAAATGTTTTGCTTATAGGAGACGTTAACGCCCGAATAGGTTCAAACCAGATTATTCCAGCAAATTTCCATCTGAATTCAATACCTTCCGAGTTTCTTGAAACCCGATCTTCTAAAGATAAAACAATTAACAAAAATGGATGTCTTTTTTTAGATTTATGCCAAACAAATGATCTGTTTATCCTTAACGGTTGCTCCAATCATGATAGTAATGGGGAGTTTACTTTTATAAGGGGAGCGGGAAAATCAGTGATTGACTTTTGTGCTGCATCAGCGGAATGGAGAAATCGTATTTTGTCTTTTAAAGTTGAGTCACAGATTTTCTCTGATCACATGCCCTTGGTTGTCCAATTTACACTTAATAAAATCCCAAACTCAAATTACTCAGAAATCACCTTACCACCCAAAATTATTTGGAAAGAAAGTAAAAAAGAAATGTACCAAACGAAACTATTGCATGAACTTCAGAATCTAACTGATACTTCTTTAGTTTCCGATACAAGTTCAAGACTAGACTCTCTTTGTAAATGTATAAAAGTTGCTACCAATATAAGAAACAACAAAAAAATTGTCAACTTCAAACAAAAATGGTTTGATAAAGACTGTTTGAATGCAAGAAATAATTCTTTCGAACTTTTAAAGAAATCAAGAAAACAAAATTTAAATGAAACAGCCACCAAACAGTATATTTCAGCAAATAAAGCTTACAAGGATCTGTGCAGATCAAAACGCCAGGAATATTATACATTAGTAGCACGAGAACTTTCAATTATCAAAGATAGTAAAAGTTTCTGGAATAATATAAAAGAATTGAAAGGATCCAAGCTTATTTGCGGAACAAACTTGAAAGCAAGTTGTCTAGCCGATTATTTCAAAAATTTACTCAATCCTGATCCAATCTCGAATCATTTTTCTTTTGCGGAACCTTTAATTTTAGATCAAACTCTCGATTGTCAAATTTCAATAATTGAAATCCAAACTGCATTCCATTACGCAGCGAACAACAAAGCTCCAGGTCCGGATAGAATAAGTAATGAGTTTTACAAAAATGCGCCTGTTGATTTTTTATATGAAATTCTTCACCTTTTTAATAATATTTTCAATACCGGAAAGGTTCCACAAGCTTTTCAAGATTCTCTGGTCTATCCAATTTTTAAAAAAGGCGATGTTAACCTAGCAAATAATTATATAGGGATATCGTTTATGAATTCTATTGCGAAGCTATTTGCATCTGTACTCCTTAGTCGCATCAACATTTGGTTAGCAAATAATGAAGTGCTTAGTGAATACCAATCAGGTTTTCGTAAAGGCTACTCCACAGTTGATAACATTTTTACATTAAACTCAATTTCGCAGTATTTCCTTCGGCAAAAAAGGAGTTTGTACATATTTTTCGTGGACTTTAAAGCTGCTTTCGATTCGATAGACCGACAAGCATTATTTTATAAGCTATCGCAAAAAGGACTGTCGACGAAACTTCTTTTGGTCCTGAAAAATATGTACAAAAATACTCGCTCAGCGGTTTGGGATGGGAAAGATATGTCTGAATGGTTTGAGACTACATCTGGTGTCAAACAAGGTTGTCTTTTAAGTGCAGTTCTCTTTGCTATATTCATTGATGATATTTCAATGTTTCTACCCGCTGGAATAAGTTTTGCAGGTCTAAACGTTAAGGTACTCATGTACGCAGATGACATTGTACTTTTAGCAGAATCGCCTCAAAGTTTACAACTTATGATAAATAAGCTAGTTGATTTTTGTAGAGTCTGGAAATTAACTGTAAATCTAGAAAAATCTAAAGTAATGATAGTAAGAAATATACAATCAAAAATTAAATCGAATGAAAAGTGGTTCTTTAATGGTGAAGCCATTGAAATAGTGACAGAATACAAATACCTTGGAATACTCTTAAAATCTAATATGAAGCTAACCCCACATCTCGAAAAAAAACTGATTGCATCAAAAAGTATGATTAACGCGTCATGGAAAGATGTTATGAGCAGCAAAGATGTACCAACCTCAGCCAAGTACAAGGTATTTGATGCTGTAATGCGTTCCGTTATGTGCTACGGCTGTCAAACATGGGGATATCAGTCACACGAAGAAGTAGAAAAACTTCAACGTTACTTTCTCAAACGGCTTTTCTTCTTACCATCCAATATTCCAAACTATGTTCTTGCGCTTGAAACTGGCCTTCCTGCTCTCTTTATTCATACTCTAAAACTCCACTTTGACTACATCTTGAAAGTACTGGCATATACACCAAATAGAATTCAATTGTCAATAGCAAAGTACATCATAGATAACAAAGTGGAGTGGATAGGAGAATGGAGAGAATGGGCAACGAAGTGTGGAATTGAGCTAAATTTCCAATATACTAGCATAATCTTGCTAAAAGAACAACTCTACGGGTTATTACAGGCTGTCGACATCTACCAGCGTAATGAAAATTTACAAAAAATGTCATCTTCAATCAACAGAGTCACTTACCCAGATTTAAATCATAATCATTTAAATAACTATTTTAGTGATGAATACAGTACAAGGGAAATTTCTTTAATCTGTAAAGCAAGAAGTGAGCAACTTAATTTAAACGGCTCACCCTATAAGGGTTCACCCACTACACATTGCACCCTTTGTAATTTGAATTCAAAAGAGGATACTTTTCATTTTTTATCAATTTGCCCAGTCTATAAAGAACTTAGAGTCCTCTACTTCGGGAAACCAACTCTAACTATGAAGCAAACGTTAACAATTTTAAACGGTGAAAATTGGAAAAACCTAACCTATTGTTGTATATTATCTATTTTTTTTTTATTACTATTTTAAATAACTAAAATTTTGTTTTAACTAAACTAAAAGTCTGTACAAAATGCTTAAATTAATGGGTTCAAAAACCCGTATTTTTGTTTTAGCCAAACTAAAAGCCCCTTTTTTGTAATCTTGAAACCAAGTTTTACTCAATTTTATTTTTAGTTTTGTTTTTGCCAAACTAAAAGCTGTTAATCCATATGTCCAAAAAAATATGTATTATCTATTAAGTAAGCCCTATTTGCATATTTATATAATTTTTGCAATTGTTCATTTACATTTTGTTAAATAGTAAACATTTTCTTGTACACAATTTGAAAACACATAGTCAATCTGGCAGACGGCATTGCCACCGCCAAAACACTTTTATTACCAAATTTAAATGTTATTCAATTGTAACCGAAATTATTGTATTTAACAATTTTAAGTAATAAAAAACATCTATCTATCTATCTATCTATCTATCTATCTATCTATCTATCTATCTATCTATCTATCTATCTATCTATCTATCTATCTATCTATCTATCTATCTATATATATATTTTAAAAGCAAACCGATGAAGCCGTCCAATATTACCCGCACAAAATTATGAAACCAAAAGAGAACGATCCGCGGCAACCACCGCCTTTTATAGCCACACGGCAACCCTTTCCAATTTCGAAATTTGTGATGTAGCGGCCATTTTCTAATTCAGCAGGAATGGGTTCCGGAATGTTCTTTCCTAGCCTTAATTTTGACCAGAAATTTATAATTTATATCTTGAAAATCATTAAAAATTATTTCGAAAATAGGTGTGTAAAAACTATAATTTTCTAGTCAAAAACGGCTCAGAGAAACAACCTGGAAATACTTCCATGACCCCGAATTGCATTGGTATGCGTGAGCTTGGATTTCATATTTTCGAAAATCGAAAATCAGCTGCGTATTTTTAGTACTTTGCCGCTTACAAGTTTCTCTTTAGTCAGCAAATCTTTTCAGCCGATTTTGTACTAAAAAAATAAGTCCACCACAACGTCAACGATTTCCACCATCATCCACATCCACACGTTATTCTCTTATCTTGAAACCATTTGAATCAAATTGAAACAAAGCTAGGTTACAGTTTAAGCTAAGCCAAAAACCAAAGATAATAGAATACTCTATTATCATCATAAATTAGACTACCTTATCGACTGTTGCTAAATTTGAATTTGAATTTGTAGCTAACAAAAAAAAAAAAATGTATGCCTATATAAGATAGGCGTTTCCTACATACTAGCCAAAGAAAAAACTATAAAATCGCTAGCTCTGCGTAAACCGGACGGCAGTTTTACTGAAAACGAAGAGCAAAAGTCAACACTGTTACTAAACACTCATTTTGCGGGAAGCTCTCCATTGATAGGCCTCCAAATAGAGAGCAAATAGAGAGAATACCTCCTATGCCTAATCGTGAAGACTGGAAGATAGCCTCAACTATCTGTTCAGGAAATAAGATTGAATGGGTAATAAATACCTTTCAACCCTTCAAGTCACCCGGAGTGGATGGCATCTTTCCCGCACTTCTACAAAGAGGTAAAGAAGAATTAATGCCACAGCTAATAAGCATTCTTCGAAGCAGCGTAGCACTTGGGTATATACCAAATCTGTGGAGAAGAGCTAAAGTAATCTTCATTCCCAAAAAAGGGGAGGAAGGATACAACCCATCCGAAGTCATTCAGGCCAATAAGCTTAACATCTTTCCTACTGAAGACATTGGAAAAATTAATTGACAACTTCATAAGATCAGAAGTACTCATAAAAATGCCTCTGAATAGTCGCCAACATGCCTAAAGGGCAGGTAAGTCAACTGAAACTGCTCTATACGAATTAACGAACACCGTACAAAAAGCATTAAATGTTAAAGAAACTGCACTATGCGCTTTCCTAGATATAGAGGGGGCCTTCCATAACACCTCTCATGAATCAGTATCTAAGGCTCTTGTAAGAAAGTGTGTTCCACCCACCATTATAAAATGGATTGAAAAAATGTTGAGCACAAGAACGGCAGAGGCAACTACAGGTGTAACAACACAGAAAATCATCACAACAAGAGGATGTCCACAGGGAGGGGTAATATCACCCTTGCTGTGGAGCCTTGTAGTGAATGAATTACTGGAACATCTAACATCCCTGGGTATTGATGTCTTGGTTTTGTTGACGATATTGTAATAACCGCCTACGGGAAGTTCGAGGAGACCCTTTGCGATATCATTCAAAGAGGACTTTCAGCTACAAGTAAATGGTGTTTAACGGTGGGGCTAAATATCAACCCAGCAAAACTACAATTGTACCATTCACAAAGAAACGGCTTTTGCCTCATATCAGACCTATCCAGCTAGCTGGTAAGGTCATTGAACTAAAGAGAGAGGTAAAATATCTAGGTATCACACTAGACAGTAAACTCCTCTGGAATAAACACTTAGAAATATCAGTCGGGAAAGCCACAAAAGCCCTTATGATATGCCGTAGACTGCCAAATAAATCATGGGGGTGTAAACGAAATATTCTAAGGTTGATGTATACCATGATGGTGAGACCCATTATCACCTACGGGGCGGTTATTTGGCACAAAAGAACCGAACAAGTTACAACTAAAAAGACATTAAACAAAGTTCAAAGATTTGCCTGCTTATGCTTTACCGACTCAATCAGAACTTTGCCCTACAGCAGCAATGGAGGTCATCCTCCACTTAACACCACTTCATGAAGTAATAAGTAGTACTGCTAACGGAACAATCTTGAGATTTGCAAAGGAGGGAACTGGTACGGGCAAGAGTATTGGTCTCAAAGAAAGGGACTCAATATCGAACACCACAGTTAAAAACCTCCTTGACATCCCAAGAGATTGCATGATCAAGAAATACAATTTTGAGAAAAACTTCCAAACACAATTTAGTAGCAAGGCAGAGTGGGTAAGTGAATCCACGAACTACACTTTCAATGCGAACGCCATCAAGTGGTACACTTATGGATCCAGAAAAGCTGATGGAACTGAAGCAGGAATATTTGGGCCTAGAACCAAAATTTCCATTCCAATGGGACAGTTTCCTAGGATTTTCAAGCGGAAATCAACGCTATAAATAAATGCGCAGAACGAAATCTCGAAAGAAAATAGAATAACCAAAACATTACCATCATGTCTGATAGCCAGGCTGCACTTAAAGCTATAAACTCATACGCCATCAACTCCAAACTCGTATGGGAATGTGTGAAGAAGCTGAACGAGCTGGGCAATGCAAATAAAATAACACTCTACTGGATTCCCGGACATGTTGGAGTACAAGGGAACGAAGTCATACCTCTTATGGGCCCAGAACCATATTGCGGAATTGGAGACAGCACGATCAAACAAATGATAAAAACCGAGAGGAGGCCAAACGAACAAAAATTTGGAAAGAGACTCCTAAACTCAGACAGGCGAAATCACTACTTGGGAATTACAACCAAAAAAGATTTAAAACCTGCATTAACCTGAGTAGAAATAACCTGAGAATAAAAACAATTTAATAGCAATTTTCCCCCACACTACATTCATTCATTCATTCATATATACCCCGACCTCGGTCCGAATCCGCTCCACCTGAGTCCGACCTGGACTACGAAACGGGTCCGACGGCGGCTCAATTTAGTATGGAAATTATTATCACCGCGGAGCCGATTTTATATGTAATAGTTTTTTCACCACGATTTCTCCTTCGACTTTGTGTTCTGTTACGATCCTAGTTGGGGGGGGAAGGGGGATACAAATGGAGAAAAGCGAGGTTAGGATTTTGGGTTGGATAAAGAAACGGTGATAGCAAAGGTAAGATATGAAGTGAGAACGGATCCTTAATCGAAGGAAGAAGCTGAAACTAAAGTTATTAATAGGTGTGTTTTTTTGTTTATCTATATAGATTTTGTGCAAAAAAACGACATCGAGATTTTTGAAATCAAAACAATTTACGTGTTAAAAACAACAAAAACTTTATCTGTACCTATAGATTTTTGAAAAATCCAGATAATTATCCAGATTTTACTTTCTCTCGATAAAAACAGTAGTGCCAAGGTAGTTTAATTGTTGTGTTCATACAGAAATATCTGAAAATATTAACAAAAAAAAAAAGCGGAGAAAACGAGGTTTGAAAAAAACTCTCATAGAAAAAAATAATCAAAAATTTGTTTGACATGGTTGCATTAAAATGTTAATATCTCGAGATATACGCAATGCACTTTTCAGATAAAAGTCTTAAATGGATCCTGATAAGATTGTTGAACAGATATGTATATAAAATTACCAAAGTTTTTTCGAAAAATTAGAAATAAAAATAAAAAAGTTTTCACATTTGATTTTTAAAAAATCGAAAAAAAATTCAATATGGCTACCTTCAAACGCTTATAACACAAGAACGACGCAACTAATGTTAATGGTCATGGTCTTAAAATGTAGCTAAGAATATACAGATAATTTTTGGTTTTTTGTGAAAAAACAATTTTTTTGAATCCAACATGGATGCCATGGCCATATGAAAATTTTTGTTTGCATCCAACATGGATGTAATGGCCTTCCCACTTCGGAGTTAAAATAAAAAAAAACAAAAGCAACATTTTTGACAGACAGCTGCCAAAGTATATGTACAGTGGTGCCAAATGTTTGCATGGATTTCAAAAATCCCGATGTCGTTTTTTTGCACAAAATCTATATAGATAAACAAAAAAACACATCTAATGTAAGTATTGAACAGAAAAGGAAATGGAATGGAAACCGGATATGGAAATTAAAGACTTCGAGTAAGCAAAATAAAAGGAAAAAAAAATGTATTGAATGGGATTTTTTTTTGGGATGAGTCTGACTCTGGGACCTGGCACGCTCGCGAGGCACGGCTCAACTCGCCGGAATAGGGGATGATCTTGTCCCTCGGTCAGACTAGACCAGGTAACAAAAACATAAATCGTGCCAAAGAAAAATTTCACAAAAACGAAAACGTTACACACAGGTAACCCTCCACCACATAAAAAAAATATGGCTTACCACCAAGTATCGAAGAAAATATTTCGGAGTGACGTTGCGGATGTTGGGCAACGCATAGCCCACCCTACCATGGAATCCATTTCCACTTTTGTTGAATTCCCCTGATATCTTCCTTCATGCGTCCTTCAGCTCATTATAGATTATTGCCCGGTGCACATACCTCCCATTCCACCCCCTGAAAATCAAAAACCTAGAATTCCATGAAGCTGGTGTACAGCTCAGAAAAACACATGACGGTTTGGGTGATTCACAAACATAATTTTTCTTATTTTTATTAAAGAATATTAAACGGTTCGACAAACATTGATTGGATAATTTTCATTCAATTTAATTTTTAATTTTATTATAAATTAATTAACAAAAAAATTTTTATTTTTGTTTTATTTTATTTTTATATGACAAGTTATTTTTTTTTTATTGTTTAAAATTCTTACCTTTTTTTTTTAAAAAAATTGAATTTTACTTTATTCTTCTTTAAACTCAGAAATAAAGTTTTCAAATAAAAAATGTATATAAATTTATTTTATTTTTTTTTATGATGAAAAACATTTAACACGGAAACTTTCCTTCCGCTATATAACCCCAATATGAATTGAAGGTCAATTGGACCTCAAGGTAAATATCCCCCTGTACCTTTTGAAATACAAAAACTTACTCTGGATTTTGGACCTTTGTGTCCATTTAATTCAAATTTTCGAAACTCTACACCTGCCTAAATTGAGCTCAGTTTAGGAGTACGGAAAAAAATTTTTTTTGTTGCGTCTTCTATGACGTCCTTTCCCGAAGGCACCGAGGGTTGGGTTTTCTAACTTTAGCGGGTATCAACTTTCCCTCTTCGTATTTGCTTTTATCCTTTTTTTTTTTAAGTTTAAATTTTTCAAAAGAATTACAGAAAATTGTAAAAGAAAAAAAAATTGAAATATTGAAAAAAAAACTAGTTTATAAAATAATTAATTTCTTAAACGAAAATATCACCCAAAAAAAAATTTTATGATTTTAATTTTTTCTATCTTTCATTTTTTTCTGTTATAAATATTTTTTTTTGTAATGATTTCTGTCTAATTATGTTTCGGTTTTATTTTGCGGATTCTTCGTGGAAGTGCCTTTTGCACGCATCTGGGATTCTTATATATGTCTTCAAGATTTATCTTTGCAATTTAGGTTGGAGTTTTCCTTTCTTTATAATTCGCCGGAAAAAGTTTTTTTTTTTAACGAATAAAATATTTGGAGTGAAAGACGATTTGAAAGAATTCTCAGGTGCATTAAATAAATTTTTCTTGAGGAATGTTGAATAATATTGGCGGCCACGACCGTTTGACTTTGTCGGTGACCGCCAAATCTCAAGACCCTTTCACCGTTAAAGCCTAAACGCGTTGGAACATTAGATAACTGTATTTAAGATTATCATAATGTTACACTTACCGATGTGGGATTTTTTTATTTTTCTTACTTTAGCTTTTCAATAAAAAAACTTCCTTCGCTCGCCAGAGGATCAGTATCCGGTTTTGGTTCTTTTTAATTTTTGAATTAAAATTCAATTCGAATTTTTGCCGGATATACAATATACAAAAAAAAACGCACTGCCTTACAAAAAAGGTCTTGGTTTTGCTGAACTGACTTTAACTTTTTATCACTTTGGTAGCTGGTACTAGCCACGGACGATATGAATCTACTTTTACAAACTACTTGTACTGGTGAATAACTACGCTATTGCCACCCAGTGTTTCTTATTTACTATCATTCCAGATTTCCCACCTCCACATTTATCTCTGACTCTATATTTCAGGTTGCAAATGGTGTGATTTCTCACACACCATCATCTGAGATTCATGTACCTATCAGGTATATAGCCATAGTAGGTGTCTTCCCTATGTCATAATCATTTCCAATCATGTGCCTAATTGATATACAGTCATAGTAGTTGCTTTTCCTATACCACAAGGTGAATATAGTAGTGATAGCTTGGACACAAACCCATAAACCACAAAGATTTCTTCCAATTTCTACTTGTTATAGAAGATTTTGAGAAACAACAATTCATCTGTTTCCTTTTTGCCTTTCATATCCGGCTACATTTCCGGAATGAAATATAATTATATCCCATGAATCTTTTATTTTTCTACAAATCTACTCCCGACTCTACCTTACCAAATGGACTCATCTCTATAAACTACTACTTTTTTTCTTTTCTAGATTTTGTTACTTCCCCTCTTAACGAGGCGGCCATCATTGTTTTGACGAAACTCTCTCCTACAAAAATGGAGTCAAACGTCAACAACACGAAGAAGGAGGACGTCTGCTTGGTAAGTAAATAATTTTCATTACCTATTATTTTTATTATTATTTTTTTTTTTTATCTTCAAAATAATTTATTCTCAATTCTTTCTTAGGTTCCCACATCTTTAGGTAGACATGTATCTGGTAGAACCACCAGCGGAACTCCCCAATCCCAGAACATTAGGTGAGTAAACTTTTTTTCTTGTTTGTCCAATTTTACCCTCATGTTTTTTTTTTTTTTCTTTTCAGACCACCGCAACACGATATGTACTGTTGTCACTTTTTACTATTGTTACACCAGCTCCATAATATGGAATAATATATGCCGACCCCTTGCATTGCAATCAAAACGTACTTAGCTTTGCCAAGCCAATGGATAACCTAAGTAGAATCGGTCAATTCCAATCATGCCTAAGAACATTGATAGGAGAAGTGCTGTATCAAAGCGATAACCATTTCTGTTTATTTCTAAATAATTATTTCTAAATAAACTTATGTCCTTTTCCAAGGAAGTTCTCTGGTGAATGTGTTATTTTTAGTTTCGGTGCATCCAATACCATCCACAGCAATGCACCAACTATTAATATGTTTAATTATAGTCATCGTAACAAAACACCGGTTAGGAGGAGGACTGGGTCGACTAATAGCCGGTGAACGCCTTTTTTTTATCTTTTTATTTTGATTTTATGAAGTTTACTTCAAAAATTTTCTATTAAATAAGCATCAGGTGTGTGGGGTATTTGTCCGTGGGGAGTTACCCACGTTAACAGCCGGGCTATGATTTGTAATTATTTTTTTGTTCTTGCTTAAGTTCTTTTAAAACATTATTATTGCTAATTTGTTCTACAGTACCTTTAATAATTTTTTTTCTTTTACAGGGGTGTACATCATCATTCTACTATGTTTTGGAATATCGTCTGCAGACGAATGATTCCACTTTGGAGGGGAATGAATTAACCGATCGCTTTTCTACCTGGGATGCGATTCTTGATTGAAGGTAGATTTCGTAGTTTTAGTTTTTCTTCATCTTGATATATTTTTTATATATATAATTTATCTGATTTATCTCAAGGATATTTACTTGACATAAATATTATGCAAATATATAAAAATAAATAAATATAAAAATATTGTGTGACTGGTTGGGATTTTTTTGTTTTTTTTTTTTGTTTGGAATAATCTCTTCACTGATAGTGGAAGTATCTATTAAGGTGGAAGAACAGGGCATACATGTACGTCTGCGGCCTCAATTACAGGATACTTTAGTTGGTATCTCAGGTGGTTTTCCATTTGCTTTTAAGATTTTTGTGTAAAAATCTCCGATTTTCCACCGCAAAAAGATTATGAAATCTAGATTTGTAATTGCGCACGAAATCTGTGCGTACAAAGGAAACTTTAAAATAAAACTACAACGAACGTTCAGACAAATGTCGAAAGAGAAAAGGTGTGTGGTGAAAGTAGGTGTGCTCGTATGCGTGAATCTTGATAACAATCCAGATTCGGATTATTGAATCTCGAATTCATTTTTTTTTTTTTATTTGAGCCACAATTAGATGAAATCTGAAATTTTTCCACTTCTTCACCCCCTCTTTCAGCAGTCAGGTTCACTATTCTGATTCTGAATCTCGTCAATTTGAAACGACATCAGACTAAACAATTTTTGATTCGTTTGCTAGCTGCTGAATCGGTTTTTCTTAGGCAGTGTTTGTTTTCCGTATCCACTGGATCTTGTTTTGGCACATTATAATTTTCGGTTTCCTATACGTGATAGGTCGATGCATAGGGACGAGTTTCTGGTACATGAAAGCTTTAATCTTTTAATGGTCTTACAATGAAAAATAACAGGTAATATCGTTAATACGAATAGAATTTTTACAAATAACTTAACCTAATAACTTATACGAGGATGCTTTCCTCTTCAATAAGGTACCTATAAATAGTTATGTAGAAGAACTTAAATAAATGAACTTAACCTATGTATATCTATCGCGTTATTTTTTTATTTTTTTTTTTTTATTTTATTGTTGTTTTTATTATTATTTTTTTTTTTAAAGCTATTCGAGCTAGGACGTAGTACAAAAACTTAACCAAGATAAATATAGTTACAAGAAGAGTAACTGATATAACAATTAGAGTTTAAATAAATAACAGATAGGAAATAGATAATAAATAAATAATACAAAATAAACCACCACCTAAAATAAATAACGAATAACACTATACAATAATTGATCAAAGAACTATGCAACTAATCGAAATCAACGATAATGGTTGTACAAAAAAAATATATAATTTAATGAATTATACAAACGAATGAGTATGTGCAGATTGAATACAATAATAAATTAACAAAAAAAAATTTACTTAACCTCATAAATAGGAAAAATTAAACGAGGTAACAAATTAAATAAGCTTTTTTTCAATCAAAATATTTGTACTTGAGAAATAACATCTCCCATTCTTCAAGAACGATTAAATTGCATGTTTTCATTAAATAATTTAAATCAACAAGTGAATTGATAACGTAATAATTCATGATCTACTATTAATAAATAAATAAAATAAATAAATAAATAAAATAAATAAATATGTAAATATGTAAATAAATATAGTATATGCTCTAATAAATAAATAAATAAATAAATATATTTATGCTCTACGAATAAATAATTCAATAATAATAAATAAATAAATAAATGAAGCTATTGCACAGGGGAACTAGGTCGAGTAGTCGCTTATTCTATATCACAGGTGTTATAATCACAGATCTTTATTGCTTTATGTCCTTTGCGTGGAAAATGCCTATCTTTTTCCCAGATACATTTTCCAATTCGTAAGTATTCTTGCCGACGTTCTTAACGATTCGGCACTTTACATATTTAGGGCATAACTTTGAGGAAAGGTATTTCGACGAGTCACTTAACACAAAGTTTCGTCGGAACACTTCCTGCCCAGGTACGAAACGGACATTGCGACTACGGATGTTATATCTTTTTGCCCTTTTTCGTTTGCTTCCAAAATATTCTTTTGGACCTTTTCTCTAACGCACTGCAGTCGATTTCGCCTCGGTAGAGTGAAGAGTTCGCCATCGTTCATTGCATTCAATTTCTTAATGATTTCGTAGCTCTTGCCGTGGGTCATCATATTAACTCCAAAAAGAACGAAATACGGTGACACCCCGGTCGAAGAGTGGACCGAACTTCTCAACGCGCATGCGATGTCACTTATGTATACATCCCAGTCGCGCTGATCTTCTTTCAGATATGAACGTATGGCCGCCAACAGTGTTCTATTCACTCTTTCGGAGGCGTTAGACTGAGGCGAATAATAGGCGGTTTTGAAATGTCGAATTCCATAGCCTTTTAGAAAATTTTGGAAATCTTTAGCAATAAATTGTTTCCCGTTATCGGAGTGAATTATCTGTGGTACTCCAAATGCGTTAAATACCTCATTTTTCAAAAATTTAATAATACTTGAAGTGTTATCTGATCGTAACGGGTGTAAAAACACATACTTGGAAAAATGGTCGAGGACTACAAAGACATAAGCGTTTCCTTTTTTAGATCGTGGATAGGGACCTAAAAAATCTACAAATAGTTTTTGAAACGGAAGTTCTGTGACATAATTATTCTCTATTGGTGGACGAAGAATCTGGTTAGACGACTTACTTTGTTTACAAATTTCACATTTATTTATAAAATTTTTGATCTGTGTGGCCATGTTTGGCCAGTAAAAGAACTGCCTTACACGATGTAGGGTCTTAGCGATGCCACCATGGCTTGCTTGCGGGGGCTCATGAGTCAATCTGATAACTTCTTCCGTCAAACCTGAAGGAATTAATAAACGCCATTCGTTATGGAATAAGGTAGCATCTCCATCAACCGGTAGAGCTCGTTTATAGACATAATTGTCTTCAACTCTTACATCTGGCAAATCGCCACTATGGTTTTGTATTGTCGATATTAGATTCTGATACTCTTCCGAATGAAACTCCTCTGACTCCAAATCTATCAAAGTGGCTATTTCCGCAACTTCTAGACAATCTAAGTGGGCCCGAAAAAGAGTGTCTGGAACGACGTTGAGTGTACCTTTCCGGTGCTCTATGTCGAAGACATAGGATTGAAGCTCTAAAGGTCTTTCATGTTTATCAGCCACTTTAAACTAACGTGGTCTGTGATAACAGTAAAGTCCATGCCTTCGCCATAGGGACGGAACTTTTTCACCGCCATCACTGCCGCCATACACTCCTTCTCGGTCACTGTGTAGTTCCTTTGACAAGAATTCAACTTTTGCGAAAAATACGAGATAGGAAATTCTGCTTCACTTTCGTCATTCTGAAAGAGCACTGCCCCAATTCCAGAATCTGAAGCATCACACTGAATGAAGAATTTCTTCTTAAAGTCTGGATGAATGAGAACCGGAGCCGATGTTAAGGCTGCCTTCAATTGGTCAAATGCAACCATGGCCTCATCCGTTATCTTGAACTTTACATTTTTTTTCTTGAGCGTATCGGTTAAGGGAGCGGTCAAGCTGGGGAAGTCCTTAATGAAGCGCCTGTACCACCCTGCCATACCGAGCAGCCGTCGCACTTGTCGAGAATTTTTCGGTATGGGAAAATTAGTCACCGCTTCAATTTTTGCGGGATCCGGTTTTAGTTTCCCACCACCAACTATGAAACCCAAGTATTTTAGCTCTTTGAAGCAAAACTTGGATTTCTTTTCTAAGACATTCGGCTACTTGGTCTAACAGGGTGATATGAGTATCGAAGTCGGGGGATATAATTAACAAATCGTCTAAATACACGAACACACTCTCCCTGAGTCGTGCAGGGATAACCTTGTCCATTAAACGGCATAACCTTTGAGCTGCATTACACAAACCAAAAGGCATGACCGTGAATTGGTACAAGGGTCTCCCCGGTACCGCAAACGCAGTTTTTTCCCTACTCTGTTTCTCGAGCGGGATCTGCCAAAAAGCTTCCTTAAGGTCCACACTGCTTATGAAGTAGGTGTCTGACTGGCGACTGAGGAGCCCTTCGATGTGAGGGAGCGGATTTGCGTCCACCGCGTTGACCTTGCGTGAATCCAGGCAAAATCGGTGTTTGATTGTGCCGTTTTCAGCTGGTTTCTTGATCAGTACAACCGGTGAACACCAAGGACTATCGCTAGGCTCTATCACTCCAAGCTCCAACATTCGATCCAGTTCCTTATATAATAGGTCTTGCACCGCTGGAGAAACAGGGTAGTGTCTCTGCTTAACAGGGAGGGCGTCTCCGGCATCTATGACATGTTCCGCCAAAGTTGTTTTACCCAGTCCGTGGCGCTCAAAATCGAGGAACCTCTGCTTGACCGCATCCAATCGCGACTTCTGTTCAGGCAAAAGCTGGTGTTCGTTTGATAAATCTCCATTATTTTCTGGAATTGAGACAGTGCTTACTATGTTTGTCGCGATTTTGAATGTTTTCCAGAAGTTGATTCCTAAATAAATCTCCTGATCTAAGTTGGGTACTAAATAAAAGAGGACGTTTTCTGTGCTATTCTTATATGTCACCGGAATGTTTACTCTACCTATTATCATTTGATTGTTTAAATCAGCAGTTTTGACATTCGATTTGTAAGGCTGTATCTTCATTTATATAGAATTTATAAAGGAAACACAGTCCTTCCCTAATATACTGACCGATGCGCCACTGTCTAGAAGTCCCATGACTTCTTTCCCACCCATGGAAACCTTCGCATACGGCCTAGGATCTGCGCTAATGTCTATAACCGTGGCTAATAAGTGTTGTTTATCTTCCTTTCTCTTCTGAAACCTCTCTCGTGTTTTTAAAATTTTACTCGAAGCTTTTTCTTTTGTATTGTTCATAATTCTATTTCGGTTTTGTTCATATTCTTTAATTCTTAAATATAAGGGTTTTAATTCGGTTAATCTCTGATATTCTATTTTATTTTCTGGCAAGTTTCTTTTCAATATTTTTATCTGAGTATTTTCTATGTTATCTCCTAATTCTTTCCCTGGGTTTGCTGAGGAGGCTGAGTCGAACGTGACGTCCCCAGGTTCGTCGCGCTCGTCTGCTGGTTTTCCGGGTGGCAGATGCGACATTTTGGTTTAATAACTCCTTGGAGTCCGCATTTGTAGCAAAATATATTGCGAACCGGCAATGGACAGTCCAACCAAACATGCCCCTTATCTCTACAGTTAAAACAAACTAACTTTTTGGGATCTGCGTGCTCTTTGTGCACAGCACGATTTCCCGCATGATGGAAGGCCGCTAAGTTTTCGTCAGAGTAGTAAGGATCTTCCTCAGATAACCCCAACTCATTGGCATGAAATCGTCCCGGCGGTCTTGAAGGCTTCGGGCCATCCCTTTCCTTATGAGGGAAAGCCGTCTCAGCATCCTTGCAAGCCGTACGAAGCTGATCCATGGTATTGACCGCTTGCGGATATATAAGTGTCCCTATCCGACTGTTAAGGTTACGCTACAGTACCCTCACTAATTCCACTTCAGTGATTGGCATCCGGAGCTGAGATCTCATTTTATTTATAACAGAAAAATAATCCTCACTGGACTCAAACTCTCATCCCTAGGAGCTGCTCCCACTTGTCACGGTTCTCACGAAAATTTGTATCCCTGGCACCATCTTCAGTTGGTTTACTCTGGCCCCCAAAAATATCATCCGAATCCCATTGGATTGGATGGGGCAAAAGCTCTAAGGCTAGATCTGGGTGGTTAATGGTTATCCCTTGGGACTCTATCTTCGAGAATTCGTCTCGTAGTATTTTCAAAGTCGCGTGACCAATCAAATCTATGATCAACTTGTTCCGCCTCGGTGGAACCCCCCAAACCTGTTAAGCTACTGTATGAAGGAGCTGACAACGATTCGGTTCTAACTGGCTCCTCTGTAGGATTTACTGTGGGCGGTGGTTGATTGACTCCAGCCGTAGGACCTGTCGGTGGAGCAATATTGGAACCTCTACCAGTCGGTGAGTGATTAACGATCGGTGCCATGTTAATTCTTTTCTTAGCTACGGACCGAGTTACAATTCTATTCCTAATTGTGGTACTTTTACTTACTCTTTTCTCTTTTTTTTTCCAGATCTCATCACTCGGGTGGACCTTCTTCGTTCTTATCTCTTCTTGGACGTACGACTACACTAATATTGTTAAGCAACACTTAAATTATAGACACTAAATAATAACTATGACAAAATTCTAAACAATGTACAAACAAAACTATCTTATAGTGAGCAAATGAATCATCGATCAGCATTTATACAGTTGTGAATTAAAAAAAAACTATGAACGATTTATCTTAGCTACTTTTGTATGTTTGTATTTGTATAATTTGTATAAATGATTGTATGGAAATGAATTAGATCCAAAAAAATAAAGCCTACCTTCAACTTTGTTTTAACTAATCTAATAAAGATTTGAAAAGTTTAATTTGAATCTTCTTCTTTTAAACTCTATCTAAGATATTTAAATGTAACGATTATATAATCTTTGGGTAATGTATGTGCTTACTACCTTTGTGTGGATATACAAAACATTTAATTCAACTTTATTTCTTGTTTAACTTTTTATTCTTTTTTATTCTTCGATACCAGTCGCAGCAGCAATTTTGAAGATTGATGGACTTGTTTTCTTCTTTCTTTTCGAGATGCACCGTCGCAATTGATCCGACATTCTTAAGAGCAATTCAGATCAAGACTTACGATACCTCTCATTAATTTCAACTGCATAACGTTATGTAACCAACGAAGGAGCATCCAAGTTTTTGCCGCGATTCAGAAATCTACCTAAGGGTTTTTTTTTCACATGAAGACATGCTAGACTTAAACACAACGACATTGGTAATAAGGAACAACATTAATATCAATCATTTTGTAGTCGGTGGCCTCATCTAAAGTTCCGTCGCTAGTGAGGAAGCGTTCTAAAGAGCGATCTTCATCACGACATACGTTCCGATAGAAGATTAACCTAGTCCAAAAATGACTGATGGGACATCAGACATGGACAACGTTGGGCGCCATTTTGTTACGGTCCTAGTTGGGGGGGAGGAAGGGGGATAAAAATGGAGAAAAGCGAGGTTAGGATTTTGGGTTGGATAAAGAAACGGTGATAGCAAAGGTAAGATATGAAGTGAGAACGGATCCTTAATCGAAGGAAGAAGCTGAAACTAAAGCTATTAATGTAAGTATTGAACAGAAAAGGAAATGGAATGGAAACTGGATATGGAAATTAAAGACTTCGAGGGTAAGCAAAATAAAAGGAAAAATAAAAAAATGTATTAAATGGGATTTTTTTTTGGGATGAGTCTGACTCTGGGACCTGGCACGCTCGCGAGGCACGGCTCAACTCGCCGGAATAGGGGGGGTTCTTGTCCCTCGGTCAGACTAGACCAGGTAACAAAAACATAAATCGTGCCAAAGAAAAATTTCACAAAAACGAAAACGTTACACACAGGTAACCCTCCACCACATAAAAAAAATATGGCTTACCACCAAGTATCGAAGAAAATATTTCGGAGTGACGTTGCGGATGTTGGGCAACGCATAGCCCACCCTACCATGGAATCCATTTCCACTTTTGTTGAATTCCACCCCCTGAAAATCAAAAACCTAGAATTCCATTAAGCTGGTGTACAGCTCAGAAAAACACATGACGGTTTGGGTGATTCACAAACATAATTTTTCTTATTTTTATTAAAGAATATTAAACGGTTCGACAAACATTGATTGGATAATTTTCATTCAATTTAATTTTTAATTTTATTATAAATTAATTAACAAAAAAATTTTTATTTTTGTTTTATTTTATTTTTATATGACAAGTTATTTTTTTTTTTTTTTTTGTTTAAAATGTTTACCTTTTTTTTTAAAAAAATTTGAATTTTACTTTATTCTTCTTTAAATTCAAAAATAAAGTTTTCAAATAAAAAATGTATATAAATTTATTTTATTTTTTTTTTATGATGAAAAACATTTAACACGGAAACTTTCCTTCCGCTATATAACCCCAATATGAATTGAAGGTCAATTGGACCTCAAGGTAAATATCCCCCTGTACCTTTTGAAATACAAAAACTTACTCTGGATTTTGGACCTTTGTGTCCATTTAATTCAAATTTTCGAAACTCTACACCTGCCTAAATTGAGCTCAGTTTAGGAGTACGGAAAAAATTTTTTTTTGTTGCGTCTTCTATGACGTCCTTTCCCGAAGGCACCGAGGGTTGGGTTTTCTAACTTTAGCGGGTATCAACTTTCCCTCTTAAAGGATTTCGTATTTGCTTTTATCCTTTTTTTTTTTTGAAGTTTAAATTTTTCAAAAGAATTACAGAAAATTGTAAAAGAAAAAAAAATTGAAATATTGAAAAAAAAACTAGTTTATACAATAATTAATTTCTTAAACGAAAATATCACCCAAAAAAAAATTTTATGATTTTAATTTTTTCTATCTTTCATTTTTTTCTGTTATAAATATTTTTTTTTGTAATGATTTCTGTCTAATTATGTTTCGGTTTTATTTTGCGGATTCTTCGTGGAAGTGCCTTTTGCACGCATCTGGGATTCTTATATATGTCTTCAAGATTTATCTTTGCAATTTAGGTTGGAGTTTTCCTTTCTTTATAAATCGCCGGAAAAAAGTTTTTTTTTTTAACGAATAAAATATTTGGAGTGAAAGACGATTTGAAAGAATTCTCAGGTGCATCAAATAAATTTTTCTTGAGGAATGTTAAATAATATTGGCGGCCACGACCGTTTGACTTTGTCGGTGACCGCCAAATCTCAAGACCCTTTCACCGTTAAAGCCTAAACGCGTTGGAACGTTAGATAACTGTATTTAAGATTATCATAATGTTACACTTACCGATGTGGGATTTTTTTATTTTTCTTACTTTAGCTTTTCAATAAAAAAAACTTCCTTCGCTCGCCAGAGGATCAGTATCCGGTTTTGGTTCTTTTTAATTTTTGAATTAAAATTCAATTCGAATTTTTGCCGGATATACAATATACAAAAAAAAACGCACTGCCTTACAAAAAAGGTCTTGGTTTTGCTGAACTGACTTTAACTTTTTATCACTTTGGTAGCTGGTACTAGCCACCGACGATATGAATCTGTTGAAAATTATTGAACTAGTTGGTATTTACCTTTATATTTTGATCTATTACATTTAAATTTCTATTCTATTAATATTTCTAAGCTTTCTTATCTAAGCTTTTCTCTTATATAAAGTAATGCTTTTTTATATTACATTCATTCGCAATTGTACTTTCAAATTAGAATTATCTTAAAGTGAATTAAAGACAAGTTTGTTTAAATCTCGGCCTTTCTCTTTTTTGAAGAACATTTTATTAGATTTTATCACATGGTGCCGAAACCCGGGAAAGGTGAACAGAGATTAGCAAAATTAATAAAGAATTCTTTTTTTTGTAACGTAAAAGTACGACGCGTTTCAATTTAACTAGTTAAATATGGAGTTATCTGCACGATCTGCGTATAGAGGTCAGGTAACAAAAATTGTGAAAAATGCTACGGATTTTCTCGACAATGAAAGCTCTCAACTCAATTCAACAAATGACCTGGATACCATTGAGGAAGAAATTGTTCAATTTGTCCAGCGACTGACGTTAGCCCATGAAAGTCTCAATGCTGTTAACAAAGATGTGCAAACTAAAGGTCTTCTCAAGACAGATGAACTAGACAGGGAATTTGAAAGGGTCAGCGAATATGAAGACTCGGCAATAGGTGTTCTTTCTCGTCTAAATTCTCGTCTCCAGAAAGTCAGAAACAAGCTTAACCCACCCACAAATAATACATCAAGATCGCCTCTCAACAATTCATCATCTCATAATAATAATTCTAATTATTCCGTTAAACTTCCCAAATTGCAGCTTAAAAAATTCGATGGCAATTATCATGAGTGGTTATCGTTTTGGGAGCAGTTCCGAACGGCTGTTCACGAAAACGGAAATTTAACATCATCCGACAAATGCAGTTATTTGGAATCTGTGTTAACTGGCAGCGCAAAAAATGTCATCGGTGGATTTACAGCTTCAGGTATGTGTTATGAAGCCGCTATCTCTCTCCTACAAGAACAATTTGGTGACGTAGAACGTTTGGTGGATAAAAATATGCAGCAATTACTTTCCCTTCGCTCCGTCCACCAAAGAACAGATGCAGCTGGCCTTCGCAATTTATATAATTCTATAACATCATGTTGTCGCACACTAACAGCTTTGCAAATACCTACCCATCATTACCACGTCATGCTGAAAACAATATTGCTTCGTTGCTTGCCTTCAGAACTGCGAGTGGATTATTATAGAGTAGTGGAAAGAGATGAACAAGAACATGCTACTGAAACAAAAGAAGATGATGACTCGAGTTCCACAACCTCTTTGCAAATTGGAGATAAGCAAGTGAAAGACATAATGCGTTTTCTGAAAAGAGAGGTTGAATCTTTGGAAAGAAGTATTGTTGTCTCATCCCTAAATTCTTCTTCGAACAACAGACATTCTTCTTCGAACAACAGACATTCTTCTTCGTCTCACACAACTGCATCGAGCTTAGTGTCATTGAATGAGAAAAACATGTGTGCATTCTGTTCGTCAGAAAAGCATTTAACCGAAAATTGTGACTGTTCTTTATCAATAACGGAGAAGCGAGATATTTTAAGAAAGAGTGGTCGATGTTTTCGCTGTGCCAACCGAGGTCATTCTTCGAAGAAGTGTCGTAGTGCTAAATGGCTGTCGTGTACAAAGTGCCAAGGTAAACATTTAACTTCGTTGTGCGACCCTTCATTCGCCGGTCAAGGAAACTCGAAATCGGAAAATAAAGCTGTGAATCTCTGTGCTGGTAATTCGGTTGTAATGCCAGAAGATCCAAAACAAAATTTAGTTTTGCCAAGCGCAACAAATCTGTGCGCGTATAATTCTTGTTTTAACAACACAAATGTTTTTTTGAAGACAGCCCGTGGCATTGCCGTAGCCCCGAATAAAAATAAATCACTTCTTTTACGATTAATAATTGATGGCGGCAGTCAATACTCCTATATTCGAGAGGATTTAGCGCGAAAACTTGATCTTTCATGTGCGGGCGAAGTCGATTTTTCTCTAATACCGTTTGGTTGTGCACAACAAAACCCATCGAGAAAATTTAAGAAAGTGTATGTCGAACTAAAAAGCTAATTCAACAAACAAACGAATCATCTTGGAAGCTGTGGTTGTGCCAGAAATTTGTATCGATGTTTTGAGTGCACCTGATGCATCGTGTACCTTCCTTCAGGATTTGCAATTGGCTGACAGTTGCCATGCAGATGTCGAGGCAGCAAATGGATTGGGTATGCTCATCGGCTCAGACCATTACTGGTCTGTGGTATCAGGCAAGCAGAAACGAATTTCTTCCGGATTAAGGGCAGTCGAAACAATTTTCGGTTGGACACTGCAGGGATCGCATTCTACCGGTAAGGCTTTTGAATTCCAAAAAGACTCATGTTCTCCTTCTTTGTATAGCACCACTCTGCATCTGTCTGCGCTTAGCTTGAAAGACTATACTTCTTTTTGGTCACTGGAAGCCATTGGAATTCGAGGTGAAGAGGAAGAAAATGAGCACTTAGCTGATGAATTGATTCAACAGTGCATTTCCAAAAACGGTCAACGTTACCAAGCTTCTCTACCATGGAAGCATCCGGATGTTGTAGTTAACAGCAACAAGGCACAAGCATTAACGAGACTGAAGTCACTTCGCACTCGGTTGTCCAGACATCCCGAACAATACCAACAATATGATGCAGGTATACAACAACTTCTTCAAGACGGTGTAGCTGAACCGATTCCACCTCCAAACGATGGCGATTTGCGTCGTGTCATCTACTTACCTCATCGCCCAGTGTATAAAGCTGAAAGTACAACTACAAAGATGCGGATCGTGTTCGATGCCTCAGCACGGAGTGAATTCTCGCCCTCGTTAAACGATCTTCTTCACGTTGGAGCTAATCTACTTCCCGATGTTTTAAAGATCCTTTTGAACTTTCGCCTTGGACGGTATGGGATCGTGGCCGATGTAGAGAAGGCCTTTCTTCAAATCGAGCTCAACAAGAAGGACCGTGACAGCCACAGGTTTTTATGGTACAACACTGAAGAGGGAATCGCCGAATATCGGATGACGAGAGTTACTTTTGGCGTGAATTGCAGCCCTTTCTTGCTGACAGCAACCTTGCGATTTCATCTGAAAAACGAGATCCAGTTTCAGCCTACATGCAACATTTTGATGAACAGTTTTTACATGGACGATTTCGCTGCAAGCTGTAATACTGAAGAAGAAGGTAAGCGCATTGGTGAGGAAGCTGTGTTGGTGATGAGAAACGCAAGCATGAATCTCAGGAAGTGGAACTCTAATAGTGAGCTAGTTCGTAACGCTCTTTGCCCAGGTGAGTCCACTATTAAACAAAAAGTACTAGGACTATCGTGGTATGTTGGAAGCGATGAAATTGCCGTGCCGTTAGATTCGTTACAAAATTTGCTGACATCCAATTTAGTTAAGGGCACGAAACAAAACGTTCTACAAGCAATTGCTAGAATCTACGACCCTCTTGGCATGCTTGGACCTGTCGTGGTGAGACTTAAAATTCTATTTCAATGCATCTGGCGAGCAAAACTGTCTTGGGACGAGGCTCTTACTCCAGATCTTATGCTTCTTTGGGAAGATTGTGTAAAAAATTTACATCAGTTAAAAGATTTTGCTATTCCACGGGCAGTTATTTATTTTTCACATTTTAACAAAATAAATATTCACATCTTTGCAGATGCTAGCATGAAGGCGTATGGAACTGTTGCTTTCATTAAAATCGTTGGCGATGATGGTGAAGAGAGTGTTGCTTTCCTTTGTGCAAAAAATCGAGTTGCACCGCTCAAAATAGATGGAATAAAAGAACTGTCCCTTCCAAAGCTGGAACTAACGGCAGCATTGTTAGCAGCTCGACTGTGTGCTTACTTAAAACAGTCTCTTAAAGTTGTGGTACACAAGTTTTTCCTCTGGACCGATTCCAGAATTGCGCTTGGCTGGATTCAGGGTGATGCTAATCGTTGGAAGCCGTACGTGCAGAGCCGAGTCACTGAAATCCGTCATTTAACGTCAGTAGCAGACTGGAGGCACTGCAAAGGAAAGGAGAACCCCGCCGACCTTCTCACCCGAGGAGTCACCGCACAAAACTTACTGAATTCATCTGTATGGGCGCATGGACCAACCTGGCTAAAAGGCGACATAAGTTTCAATGATGAAGAGATCGAGTCTGGTTTTCAAAGCTTAGCACCAGTGGCTCTTTTGGCACCCGTTTTTGCTCCCGCAGAAACCTCACCTGAACCTTTGTTGCCATACAAGGAATTCAGCTCTTGGAAAAGTTTGTTACGACGCACAGCTTTTATCTTACGTGCAGTAGAGCTGTACAAACTGAAAGAAAACCTAGAAGTCCTAGCAGAACCCCCATTCGAATTTTCTGAGTTCACTACCAGCGAACTAGAAGCAGCTGAATTATATTGGCTAAGGTATTTACAAAATATTTCATTTTCTAACGAAATTTTGTATTTGCAGAAAGAGAAGTCTGTTCCAAAAACTTCAAAGATATCTCAACTATGTCCCTTTCTTGACGATAATGGTTTAATGCGGTTGAAAGGTCGTCTTCAGTTGTTAGATGTGCCACTTAACCAAAAACATCCCATCATCCTACCGAAGTCGTATCTGGTCAAGTTAATAATCGATGATTACCACCAAAGAACTTGTCATGGAGGTACGAACGTCGTCCTATGCAAATTGCGTGAGCTGTTTTGGATTTTAAAAGGGCGTCCATTTATTAAAGTAAGAATTAAAACTTGCATCATTTGCCAGAAACTTTTTGCCAAACCCGTGTCTCAGCCGTTTGGGCCTTTGCCAATTGAACGCATAACGATGTCAAGGCCATTTGAATGCGTCGGCGTAGATTTTGCTGGGCCTCTCTTCTATTTGGATGAATCTTCAAACCAGATGAACAAAAGTTATTTGATGGTTTTTACTTGTGCTGCCATCCGATCCGTCCATCTGGAGGTTGTAACTAATATGACAACGGAAAGCTGTATAATGGGACTGAGACGATTTATAGGTCGTAGAAGTGCTCCTACAACGATCTATTCAGACAACGCCAAGACTTTTCGAAGAGCTGCTTTAGAGCTCACTAATACAAACCAAGTACCGGACGACAACCTTGTGCAAAACTTTCTAACCCATAGACGCATACATTGGAAGTTTATTGTCGAGCGAGCCCCCTGGTGGGGAGGATTTTGGGAACGATTGATACTATCTATTAAAAACATATTAAAAGTAGTCATCGGAAAAGCGAAGTTAACCCTGGAACAACTTCGTACAGTGATCATAGAAGCGGAGGGAATGGTGAACATTCGCCCTCTAACCTACGTCAGCAGTGATCCTTTGGATATTTCACCACTTACACCCGCTCACTTCATACATGGCCATGGGAGTCTTGCAAATTCCCAAAATCTTGTGACGTCTTCTGATATGCAGCAACTTTGGGCTCAACGTCTTAAGATAACGAATATGCTTTGGTCTCGCTGGCGTACTGAATACGTTCAACTGCTGCGATCATTTCACCACAGTCAAGGACATTCTTCAAATCAACTCAAGTCAAATGATGTAGTTCTGGTATTTGACTCTGCGAAACCTAGAATTGCATGGAAGTTAGCTGTGGTCGAAGCAGCCTTTATTGGACGTGACGGAAAGGTAAGAGCTTGTGAAATTCGTTACGCTGATGGATCGAAAACTCGAAGACCTGTACAGCTGCTTTACCTTTTGGAACTCACATCATTGCCCCGCGCTGAGGATGTTGAAAATTATTGAACTAGTTGGTATTTACCTTTATATTTTGATCTATTACATTTAAATTTCTATTCTATTAATATTTCTAAGCTTTCTTATCTAAGCTTTTCTCTTATATAAAGTAATGCTTTTTTATATTACATTCATTCGCAATTGTACTTTCAAATTAGAATTATCTTAAAGTGAATTAAAGACAAGTTTGTTTAAATCTCGGCCTTTCTCTTTTTTGAAGAACATTTTATTAGATTTTATCACAGAATCCACTTTTACAAACTACTTGTACTGGTGAATAACTACGCTATTGCCACCCAGTGTTTCTTATTTACTATCGTTCCAGATTTTCTCCCACCTCCACATTTATCTCTGACTCTATATTTCAGGTTGCAAATGGTGTGATTTCTCACACACCATCATCTGTGATTCATGTACCTACAGGGCGGTCTTTAACTATCCTGGGGCCCTTGGGCACACAAGAATTTGGGGCCCTTTTGGAAAGTTAAATAAGTACAATGGCTGGCTAAAAGTCTATGGTTGGTGAAAAACGGGTGCCAATATATCGTTCCATATAAAGTGCCTAGTGTCTTTATTATTGGCAGGGGGTGCCAATTTGCAATTCAAATTAAAAAATGTTTGGGGGTGCCAACCATTGTACCATGGCGTTTTCCATTGAACCAAAACATTGATGTACCGTCGACTAGCCGGCAATAGTTTTTTCTTAAATGTTTTCCAACGGAAAAAGTTTAAGGAAAAAGATAATGGAAGAGAATTCGTTGTTTTTATTAATAAATAATCTTACCTACAGTGAAAAAAAAGATGTTTTTCTTGTTTTTTGAAAATATTATTCTTATTTTTTGGAAAAATGAATTTGGGTTTGGTCGTTTTGGAATTAAAATTTTGTCCGCATACAACGCCACATAATTTGTTTTCATTTTGAAAACATATATTTTCCGTATAGGTGTAGAAAAAACTAAAATAAAATGGTAGATGGTCTGCCCGACAAAAATGTTTTGAGAATAAATGTTTGACAGAAATTTTCGTTCCTTCAAGGCCCCCCTGAAAATGGGGCCCTGGGCACGGGCCCCGTGTGCCCTTATGGTAAAGACGGCATTGTGTACCTATCAGGTATATAGCCATAGTAGGTGTCTTCCCTATGTCATAATCATTTCCAATCATGTGCCTAATTGATATACAGTCATAGTAGTTGCTTTTCCTATACCACAAGGTGAATATAGTAGTGATAGCTTGGACACAAACCCATAAACCACAAAGATTTCTTCCAATTTCTACTTGTTATAGAAGATTTTGAGAAACAACAATTCATCTGTTTCCTTTTTGCCTTTCATATCCGGCTACATTTCCGGAATGAAATATAATTATATCCCATGAATCTTTTATTTTTCTACAAATCTACTCCCGACTCTACCTTACCAAATGGACTCATCTCTATAATCTACTACTTTTTTTCTTTTCTAGATTTTGTTACTTCCCCTCTTAACGAGGCGGCCATCATTGTTTTGACGAAACTCTCTCCTACAAAAATGGAGTCAAACGTCAACAACACGAAGAAGGAGGACGTCTGCTTGGTAAGTAAATAATTTTCATTATTATTTTTATTATTATTTTTTTTTTTTTTATCTTCAAAATAATTTATTCTCAATTCTTTCTTAGGTTCCCACATCTTTAGGTAGACATGTATCTGGTAGAACCACCAGCGGAACTCCCCAATCCCAGAACATTAGGTGAGTAAACTTTTTTTCTTGTTTGTCCAATTTTACCCTCATGTTTTTTTTTTTTTTCTTTTCAGACCACCGCAACACGATATGTACTGTTGTCACTTTTTACTATTGTTACACCAGCTCCATAATATGGAATAATATATGCCGACCCCTTGCATTGCAATCAAAACGTACTTAGCTTTGCCAAGCCAATGGATAACCTAAGTAGAATCGGTCAATTCCAATCATGCCTAAGAACATTGATAGGAGAAGTGCTGTATCAAAGCGATAACCATTTCTGTTTATTTCTAAATAATTATTTCTAAATAAACTTATGTCCTTTTCCAAGGAAGTTCTCTGGTGAATGTGTTATTTTTAGTTTCGGTGCATCCAATACCATCCACAGCAATGCACCAACTATTAATATGTTTAATTATAGTCATCGTAACAGTTCTTACACAAAAAGTTGCAAGTGTGTGAGTGCAACCTCGTTTTTCAAGTTTTGAGGTCGGAGTGTCTCTTCTGAACTCAGTTTTCTAGCTTGAAGGGATGCGCGCATAGGCTTATGTCAAAATCGAACGAACTGCTTCGTCCTGTTTCTGAAAACATGAGGAGAAGCCATAATGAACATGCGAGACAACTTATCGGTTTAAAAATGAAAGACAATTCAATTTTTCTTGGTTTTCCAAGAATAAAAAGAGAATAACTTTATTTGTTAATAGTAACTTAAAGACTAAAAATAACAACATTTAAACGACTTCGAATCAATGTATAAATATGCTAAATTGCCAAAGAGCAATTCAGGTTAAAAAGTGTTTCTTATTATTACTCAACAATGTAGGTTGAGTAATGAAAGTTATTATTTAATAAGTTAAGTTATTGGGACACTAGATTGCATTTAATCAAACCAGGTCAATAAAGAATAAACAAAACAAAGTAAAAGGGAACGAGAACGTGAACTTCACATATAGGAAGTTAGCGTTGTGGGTATGTGACCCCCCCTTCGTTAGGCTTGACGTTCTCCTGAACGTCACTAGATTTTAAATTTTTAATTGTAACTTTGACATTGATTCGATTTCGTCTGCAAAATATTAAAACTAAAATGGTTAATAGCAAGATAGTTGTAAAACTAAGTGATGAAAAAATGACTATCTCTTGCTTTTTGCTTAAAAATTTAATTTCTTTGATTTCTTTTGTATTTTTTATTTGGCTTAAATGTATTTCGTGCAATTCAATTTCTTTATTTACATTTTTTATATCATTATAATTTGGAACTATTATTCTTTGCTTTATTTCTTTTACATTATTGGCATATTGCACGTTAGAAATGTTGACTGTACAATTGAATCATTTAGGTATTTGCCAAACATGATAAGTCCATGATTTTAAATTTTTCAGGAGAAGAAAAAAACGTTCTATTTTCTTTTGATATGCGTAGTAAAATTTATAAAAAATATATTCTTTAGAACTCTTGCCTAGCTACAAAATACCGTTTCGTTTTTAATTTTTGGAGCGATAGCTCAAAAAATAAAAAATATCAAACTTTGAAAATAAACGGATGTGAAATTAGTTTTTAAATGGATATGCAATTTTGCTTTTAGCCCCAGTCTATCAAACAATTGTATTTGAGAATAAAATACAATGTCCGGTAGCTTAAACTTAAGATTTTCAGCCATTAATCTAATATACCATTTACACAAAAAGAAGCTGTTGTTTATTTTCAAAAGATTATAAGTCCGGGACTTATTCTGTTTTTGATACTAAAAAAATATAATAATATAATTTCGCGTAGCTGTAAAATCGGATATAGATGAAGTAGATACTTCATATTTTAAAGACAGAAGTGGTTATCCCTGGAGTACAAATTTAGTCAAAAAAACGAATTTTGAAAAAAAGTGGACTTATCATGTTTTGCAAATAAATGATTCAATTATTAAAAGTTATTAGCACATTTCCGTATAATTGATACTTCATAAAATTGCAGTTATTTTCAAGTGTAACATTATTAGCGTTTTTTAATAATATCGTTCCTAATTCTAATTCGATTGTTTGAAATTGTCTATTGATTTTACTTTTACAGTTTTCATAGTTGTTTTTCATGAGATTTATTATACAGGTATTGGGAGATTTCATTTGCTTGATGTAGTTTTCATCATTTTTAAAAAAACGGAATTTTTCGACATTATAATATCTGTTTGTTCTAAAACTAATTCTTCATGAACATTGTTCGGAACTGGTATTAATTTTTATTGAGTAAATTCTTCCTGGCTGAAAACCGGGATTAAAAGAACAAAGAACAAAGTGTTCTTAACATATCCAAGGTGACAACTAATTTGTTGAAGTTTATAAAAGTCTATGTTATAGAAATCTATTTTCTCATCTGTTAAAAACGATCTACTCATAGTTCCCTGTTTTGCCGACATGATGTTATCTTGAACCTTTTCAACCTCATCTCCTAAAATTCTCAGGTCAGTCAAGATTTGCATAAAATGCAGTTGTTTCAGGATGGATTTGTCCATTTCTGTTACAGCATTATAAAGTTTGGACATTAATTTTTGACTTGAAACTGTAATAATTTTAAGATTTTCTTGCATTTTTAGATTGATTTTAGTCTGAGAATTAAGGTTCGTGATAGCATTGTGGTTGTTCTCGTCTACTGAACGTAAATGTTTTTCGATATCTTCTCTATCGTCGTTATTCATCACTCCAAAAACCCAATTTAAAACATTGCCGCCAATGTTTAGTAATCCTCTTTTTTGTCTGTGAGGCAATATGGACCGATTTTTATGTTATAACCCATTGAGTGATATTTGTAGTTGATTGAAGTGGACAGCATCTTTCATACCACCAAAACTTTCTTTTATATTGTTCTCCACCCTGATAATAGTTTCTTTTAGTTGTTCTACGTCAATAACATGAACAAGTTTTTGATAGCGCTCGATCACGTTAATTTCTTCCTGTTTTATCATTGAGATAAAAGTCATAATTTCTATCATTTATTTTAGTTGCCATCAAATGTTTGCTGAATTTATCTATTGTTGTGAGAAAGACTTCCTTTTGTGATATAAACAAATCTCCATGAATAATCTCGTTTGGTTTTTTCGGTGTTTCTGAAATTTGAAACTCAGGTTTCAGTGGATGCCTATCATACTTTGCCAAATTACATTTATCGCAATTATTAATGTATTTATGGATTATTTCTTTCAATTTGGGATACAAATATTGAGATCGAATCTCTTGGTAATTTTCGAGAATCCCTCTATGATTGCCCTCAATATGCGTTTTCTCTATAATATCTAATGCATCATCTTCAGATTCTAATTCTATAACTCTTCTGTTGCATTTTATAAACTTTATTGTTCTATCATTACTGAATAATTCCACAAAATTTTCTTGAATTTTGTTATACTCTGAATCTGATAATTCTGAATAAATTGCTGTAACTCCTTTTTTTATTGATCTTCTAAAAATGTCATTTAAATAAGATTCATTCGATATATCGTCTTTTGAGATGAATATTTGTTTAAAAAGTTCGTTTCTTATAATAATTTCTTGAACTTTATTTTCTACTAAATGTATCTGTGATCGGTAAACATTTACTATTTTATCTGCAATTGGTATATAATCACCTACATCTTCTAATCCACTGTGTATTGTTGCTAAATCTGTATCAGTTTCATTATTATGGACTTCCAATCTACTCAAAAAGTCAGCGATATTATTGTCTTTACCTTTAACATATTCGATGTCATATTCATATTCATTTAACCTTATACGCCAGCGCTGTAGTTTCGAATTTGGTTCCTTCAGAGAATCTAGCCATTTAAGTGGTTGGTGGTCAGTTTGAATTGTGAATTTAACTCCGTACAAATATGGACGAATATTTACATGCCCATACGATAGCCAAGAGTTCTTTTTCTATAGTACTGTACCGGACTTCGTGCTCGTTTAGAGTACGACTAGCGTAGCATAAGGGGTGCCCATATTGTGAAAGAACAGCTCCTAATGCGAATTGGCTTGCATCGGTCGTAAGGGAGAATTTTTTGTTGAAATTTGGATACCTTAAAATTGGGTGTTCTGTTATCAAAGACTTAAGTTTGCAAAATGCTTCTTTATACATACTGTCATTTACACGAATTTTACCATCTTTCTTTAAACACTTAGTTAACGGTTGCGCCACTTTAGCATAATCTCTTATAAACTTGCGATAGTAGCCGGTTAGACCTAAAAAGCTTTTGATTTCTTTCTTTGTTTTTGGAATATTTATGTTTTTTATAACATCAATTTTTTTGTCATTTGGCTTAATGCCTTCTGGAGTTAAAATGTGCCCAAGGTATTCGGTTTCCTTGGCAAAAAAAACGACACTTGTATCTTTAAATTAGCGTCTCTTAATTTTTTTAGAATCTTATTTATTGATTCCACATGTTCCTGGAATGAGGTGCTGAAAATGAGAATATCGTCGAGGTAAACAACACAGATTTTATTGATATACTCTCTTAAGACATGGTTCATCATCCGTTGGAACGTGGCGGGAGCATTTTTTAGACTGAATGGCATTCGAACATACTCATAAAGGCCTTATGGGGTAGAAAATGCTGTTTTCTCCCTGTCATTTTCATCGACTAGAATTTGGTGGAATCCCTTTGCTAAGTCAAGGGTCGTGAAATATTGAGCCCTTCCTAATTTGTCGAATAACGAATCGATATTTGGAATTGGAAATTTGTCGTCAACAGTGATTTCGTTTAATTTCCTATAATCGATAACAATTCGCCATTTATTTAAGCCAGAATTGTCGACTTTTTTTTGGGACTTCCCAAATAGGGGAATTGTATGCTGAACTTGACGGTTGAATAATACCTTGCTCGAGCATTTCCTCTATTTGCTTTTCAACTTCACGTTCGTGTACCTTTGGAAAACGGTAAATCTTCGAGTACACTGGCAGACTATTTTTTGTAATAATCTGATGTTTAACTTCTTTTACGGACGTTAGGTTTTGTCCTTCTTGAAAGAAGAGATCTTTATTACATTTTATAATTTTGTCTAAATGTTGTTTTTCTTCATTATTTAAATGTTTTGAATCTAGTTGTTCTAAAAGGGTTGCATGATTTACTACCAGCTTTTCAGGTTAAATAATATTTTCATAAGGGCAAGCAAAAATGAAAAAAGTGGTTTTATTATTAATTGTGATAGAATTATTTTCTAAATTAATTAAAGCCTTGAGGGGACTCAACAAATCCTGTCCTATAATTGCGTCAAAATTTCTATTTCTTAATGTATGAATTTTCCAACTCATTTTTGCTACTTCGTTGAACTCTTCTGGAAGTTCGGTAATAATTTCTTGTTTTATCAATTCATCTCCGGTTAGAGTCAACATTCGTATCGGGATTTCTAAGTTTTTACGTAGTCTATTTGGAAACAAAGGGGAGTTTATGATTGATATTGCTGAGCCTGTATCGATTAAGCAATTTATTTTTTGTCCTTCTACTGTTAAGCTTACTATTGGTAATGTGTTTCCCGAGGCGTTAAATGAAAATTTTCGTGTGTTTCTACATTGTGATTTGAGTTCATAGATTCTTGTCTATTTTGTTGGCTTTGAGAGCTGGAGGGTGAGTTATTACGGAAAGGGTTTGAATTCCTGTTTGAAAAATTTGAAGTCTGATATCTGCTTTTGTTACTATAGTTACTGTTTTGAGATATCTCATCGCGACTTTGATTGAACCTATTTTGATTATTATTATATCTTTTATTATTATCACTTTACCTATTATTGTTGTGGTAGGTACGAGTTTGATAATTTTGATGATCTCTATTTTTAAAATTAGACTGTCTACCTGGATTGTTGTCATTTTTAATATGGTCATTAATACCAGTTTCGACTAAGCTATAGTAAGCTTCTTCTAATGTTAAAACGTCTTTTATTTAAAAATTTTTCTAATATACTTTTTTCATTATTTTGAGGCTTAAATTCCGTTGGTTTCTCTGAATCTAATTTATACTTAAGGTTAAGCTTATCTAAAATATCTCTTAATTCTTTATGACTTACATTACTGAATTTTACTCCGTCGGCTTTATCCTTAAGCTTGAGGTATGCCTCTTGAACTCCAAAAGAGTTGATGAGTTGCCGTTTGATAGTTTCCCAGTTTCTATCATCAGGAAGTCTTCTTATCGACATTGCAGCTTCTCCTTGAAGTTTAGCAATGAAGATGTTGTAAATGTAGTTCTTCGAGTTCTGTTCTATTGCCAGAGATGCAATGTTTTCAGCCTCCGACAAGAACGAACTGAGTTCTGATGACCCATCTCCTCTGAACACTGGAACGGATCGAGCTTCAGTAATTAGGTCTTTCACTGTTATGTGGTTTGCCATTTTGCACTGTTTTTTTTTTTCTAATTCTTATATTATACACTCCGCGAAATAATTATAAGGACAACTCTATTTCACTTCCTTTTAACACCTTTTAGTATTTGTCTATGTTTGTTTATTTATTTATTTATTTTTTTGTTTGAGTCTTCAAGTTTTTTTCCTTTTTTTTTTTCTTGGATTGACACCGTTTTTAATTTTCAACTTTTCAATTTTAACCGTAAAAAAAAATGTTCGATTTCCGAATTAATCCTTAGAAGGAATAAGTATTTTGACACTTTAATAAATTTTCGTACAATACTTAGACGGAAAAGCCAACGAATGCGCCAGACAACTTATCGGTTTAAAAATGAAAGACAATTCAATTTTTCTTGGTTTTCCAAGAATAAAAAAAAGAATAACTTTATTTGTTAATAGTAACTTAAAGACAAATAACAACATTTAAACGACTTCGAATCAATGTATAAATATGCTGAATTGCCAAAGAGCAATTCAGGTTAAAAAGTGTTTCTTATTATTACTCAACAATGTATGTTGGGTAATGAAAGTTATTATTTAATAAGTTAAGTTATTGGGACACTGGATTGCATTTAATCAAACTAGGTCAATAAAGAATAAACAAAACAAAGTAAAAGGGAACGAGAACGTGAACTTCACATATAGGAAGTTAGCGTTGCTGGGTATGTGACCTGCGCGCGCATTTCCTTCAATCACAATTTAAATTTTTGTTTTCCATATTTTTTGTAAAAAACGCGTTGAATTACACAAAAATATTTTTAAAACTGGTTTTATTCAATTCACAATCCGTTTTATCACATTTTTATTGAGTGAAATTTAATTAAATTTTTTCATCCCCCTTGCATCCAGGTTCTTTACATTTTATTCTGAGAAATTTACTCATGTCATGTGCTTCAGAGCGAACGGGATATGCTTAACGAAAGTTAACGAAGCGCGCATATGTTTATTATGGCTATCCCCATAAGAATTGTCCCTTCAAGCAAAAAAGTCCGACCTCGGTCCGAATCCGCTCCGCCTCGGGCGGAGCTGAGTCCGACTTCGGCTCAGAAACGGGTCCGAAGGCGGCTCAAATTAGTATGGAAATTATAATCACCGTGGAGCCGATTTTATATGCATTGGTTTTTTCACCACGATTTCTCTTTCGACTTTGTGTTCATACACAAAAAGTTGCAAGTGTGTGAGTGTAACCCCGCTTTTCTCGGTCGGAGGTCGGAGTGTCTTTTCTGAACTCCGTTTTCTTGCTTGAAGGGGTGTATGTTCGACAACTCACTCATGCCATTTTGACATAAGCCCATGCGCGCCCTTCAAGCAAGAAAACGGAGTTCAGAAAAGACAGTCCGACCTCTGACCGAGACAAACGGGGTTGCACTCACACACTTGCAACTTTTTGTGTATGAACACAAAGTCGAAGGAGAATCGTGGTGAAAAAGTGAGAAAAGGAAAACGAACGTAGGAAAGACAAAGACAACAAGACAAGGTATAATGCGTCATTTTGTTATTATTTGTCGTTTGTTGCAGTATCTCGTCGGTAGTCGGGTCGTGCGTCGTGCCTCGTTCTTAAACTAAATACATTATTTTATTAATATGGAAAATTTTATTTAAAAAAAAGGTATGAATTGATTAACGTGCTTCTGCGATTTTATAATTAATAATTTATCATTTTGTTGTTTTTCAAGGAGTTCAATAATGATACGCTAGCTGAGAATTTTCACCTAAACTTCTCACAACGCACAACAGCTACAATATTCTTCAATGATGCAAATTCTCCAGCAGCTGTATCAACGAATACAATAAAATAAAATTTTGTGTTAAAAAAAAAACATATACAATAATTCGTGTTTTGTTTTGTTTGCAAATGCTTCAAAATGTCAAGCGCCATTTTTTTCCATTCCAATGCTGGACGTTATTCATTCCGACTTCGGCTCCGTTTTCTCGGAATGGAGGTTTTCACCTCACCAATACATATGCAATAGAATTCGCGGTGATTATAATTTCCATACTAATTTGAGCCGCCTTCGGACCCGTTTCTGAGCCGAAGTCGGACTAAGCTCCGCCTGAGGCGGAGCGGATTCGGACCACGGTCGGACTTGTTTGCTTGAAGGGCGCCCTTCAAGCAAACAAATCCGACCTCGGTAAGAATCTGAAGAAAAGAGCGCGATGTATGCAATGCACAAAGTTTTGTCTCTTTTGTAATGGCGGCGCGCCATTGATTTGACTTTTCCTGCTTTTTATATTTTCTAGTGAAACCTTGATAGCCACAGCAACATATTAGTTAAGAAAAAAACACATTTCTGTGCTCCATTTGATAGATAAATAGAACAATTTAACTTGAAAAAATAAATAATCTTCTCAGTGTTATTTGTGAAAACTATTTTCTAAAAAAACAATCTACCACACAAATTCTTCGGCACGCCACATAAATTCCAGCACCATTTCCACCATCAAAATGCACAGCCTCAGCCTTGTGCATTTAGAAAAAAAAAATCATAAAAAAATGACACAAAAACCACCACCAATTGATTTGGAAAATAAAGGTATGCTTATTTTAAAATTGATAAATTATATAGTTGTTGATTTTTTCTGTCTTCTAGTGGAGATCAATTCCAGACATCAATGACTGAGTTTACAGTTCAAAAGGTTCCTCCACGCTATCCAGAACGAGTTAAATGAATCTTATGTTTAATAGAGACTACAAAACTTCCACAGACTTGTAGTGTAAGTTAATAAGATTCCCTTCTGCGCTTTGTGAAGCTGATAGTATTTTTTTTTTCTCAGGTCTGCACCCTCCGACCACTTGTTGATGTGTTCGCTCTAATCCTAGACAAAAACAACATTCAACAATTCTATATCGGGTATAAAAATGACGTCAGAGACTCCTTGCTCGCCACAGTATTGGATGCAGTCTGTTCAAATGACAATCAAGATGTGCACGTTCGTATTACAAACACATTGCGAGGCATGCATTTTGTTCCCCTCAACAGTTGTGTGGATAGATATGATTTTAGAGAAATTCAACGCCAACATTTCTCATAGTGGTCTTAAGTAAAGTGTCACACAAGACGTATGTTTTGATATTATATAATTCGACTGAATAAATCTAAATCTCTAACCAAAGTTTAACTTCAGAGTTTATTTGTAATTTCATGTGTAATTTCAAAAGGTTTAGATTCACTAGGAACTAACTACTTCTTTTACGTACAAATTTCACCACATAATTACGTACTTCCAGATTCGAAGTTTCAGTGATTATTCTGTAGCTAAAAATGTACTGGCAAATGTACATCAGAAGCACTTCCACCCTTCAGGCAAACAAGTCCGACCTCGGTCCGAATCCGCTCCGCCTCAGGCGGAGCTGAGTCCGAATTCGGCTCAGAAACGGGTCCGAAGGCGGCTCAAATTAGTATGGAAATTATAATCACCGCGAAGTCGATTGCATATGTATTGGTGTGGTGAAAATCTCCATTCCGAGAAAACGGAGCCGAAGGCGGACCTGAGTCGGAGCAGCGAAAACCTACCAGAAAGAAGAATAAAATAGGGATGACGTTTCGCATTTGCGACCAAAAAAAGAACAAGATTTATTTTTTTTTCACTGAAACTGTTTTATTTTTTATTTTATTTTGGCAAACGAAATTTTCACAATAAATACAATATAAGATACAATACATTTTCTTCATTTTATTTTATTTGTTGCTGCTGCTGTTGTTGGTGTTTCTTTAGATCGCATGTTTCACCTTCTGCCTTTTCCTTCATCATTAGAGATTACATCTACAACACAAGCAGAAACACATCACTTTAATCCAAACACTTTGAGCGATATATACAACAAACCTTTTTTTGTTTCCATATTGTTTTAATTTGATATAATTCTTTATAATTATACTAATATGTATTATTCTAACAACGACACGAGACACGACGCGACTATACACTTCAACAAAAAATAACAAAATGACGCTTTTGCTCTTGTTGGCTATGTCTGTCTACTTTTTTTTCCTTTTCTCAGTTTTCACCACGATTCTCTTAGACTTTGTGTTCATACACAAAAAGTTGCAAGTTGGTGAGTGCAACCCCGCTTTTCTCCGTCGGAGGTCGGACTGTCTTTTCTGGACTCTGTTTTCTTGCTTGAAGGGAAATGCTGTATTTATCATCCAACTAGGATACATAAACAAAAAATACCAAGACTGGAAACTCGGCGGCCAACTGACGTTTGCCTACAAGCTGCGAGGTGTGGTGAATGTCGTGAACCTATCGTTGTGTTCGTGTCCGATGTGTGGCGAATGTCGTGAATCTATAAATGTGTGCGTGCTAACGTCATTTACCAACGTGGTGGCTTTCACATATATTCACAGACAGCACTGTACACAAAAGGGTTTTGGGGGGAAAGACGTACGAAAGTTTCCAGTCTTGGTATTTTTTGTTTATGGATATAAACGTAATAATATAAACATTTGTCCAGATCCAGATCAATGACGGTGGTGTCCCCGCCTATTGGTTCACTTTATTAAATAAAAGCAAAAGGTTTTCGTAAATATGTAATAACACATCCATTTTCACCTGCTCTTAATTGAAAAAAAAAAGAAAATTATTATAATTCTGAATAAAATAGTATTTCAAAAGCTATGACAGTTTTTTTAATTGCTTATTCTGTTCTGTTAATTAAGTGCAATAACATGGTATCGATTGAAAAGAATAATCGCACTGTGTATTAATTGTAGTGCAAAAACAACATGAAAATAAAAAAAAGTTAGATAATTCATACGAGTTTAATAATAAGATCTTTTTAATTTTCACACGAGAGAAGGTAAGTTGCAATTCTAGAGGAAATTCAAAAATGTTATAAGTTGTATCTGTATAAAAAATTTACATGTACATATTACAAAAAACCACGCAGCTGCCGATAAGAGCAGTGGTTAAATCCAACTCCAGATAGAATTAGGTGCTATAAAGTAAATTTGGTTCATGTTTCCTTGATCGTAACGCATGGATATATATATTTTTTTGAATGTTTAATTAATTGATAACACAACAAACAAAAAGTTGAGCATCGAACTAAATTATACAGACGAGACTGTATTATCTGTCGTTTTTACTAGACCTATCTTGGGTCAAGTATTTCGATGCGCTAAATCCGTTTTTAGTTAAAAAAAAAACCACAAATCAAATTTCCATTTTTTGTGCTATTTTGTGTGTAGGTACTCAAAACCAGGACCGGATGGGACCAAACAGACCTCGGATTCAGATTCAGCGAATCATAATACATAACCCAAAGTGGGTCCAGTTCGTTGTACAAATTGTTTTTTTGATTTTGTGTGTGATTTTGTGAACTCGGTTTGTAATTACATTGCATTGGAGCGGTGCATCTGCTCCACATGGGAATTTATTCCGCTTCAAGAGGGAATCTATTAAACTTTTTCAAGAGAATTTATCACTGTGGAATGGAATTTATTTCACCTATTTTTTTGTGGAATTATTACCCACCAAAACTTTGGAAAAATTATTGATTTCTGAATATTTAAAGAACCATTCATATAAATCAATACTTTATATAGGTATACGCAAATAGGAGGTTTAGTTTTACCAAAATATTTTATTTTTATAAAACGAAGTTGTATTCTTTTTCAAAACAAACGATTATAGAGTTTTCCCTTCAACTGAAGTTGCTTGGGCGGGATTCTTAGACCCGATTGCTGAATCGAAACTTAACCATTTAAGTTCTACATAAATCCGTATGTGACAGTTTACGCAGAGGAAAATGTAGGGAATAAGAGTTTGTGTTCAACATAAATTATTTAAGTTTCGATTCAGCAAATGGCCAGTCATTATGTCGGAAAAAACGGCTTAGAAATGCAAAATGACCGAGAAAGCTAAAATTTGGATATGTTGTAGGGGATGCTTAAAAAAGCTTAACTTGAAGTTTTCGACCAAGATTTCCTATGAGCTTTTTCCGCAATAACTTTTTTGACAATAACTCGGCTATCCTTCGAGATACGAAAATTTTACAATGAGCTTTTACCATGTTCTACAATTCATGCATACACATTTTTTGCGTATCATGAACCTTTTTCGAGATATCGATCAAAAAAGTCAAAAATTTAATTTATTGTTAATATTATGATATAATTGTTTATAATTATACTTATATTTTATTAACAACGACACGAGACACGACGCGACTAAACACTTCAACAAAAAATAACAAAATGACGCTTTTGCTCTTGTTGGCTATGTCTGTCTACTTTTTTACTTGCGATATAGGTACTATATATCAAGTTGTGCATTCGTACAAAAAAAAAAAGTTGAGATAACATTTTTCCATGACATTACGATGGTAGACAATGCCAAAAAAGTGGGTCCCGGAAGTCCGTCTGTCTGTCTGTCTGTCTTTCAGTCTGTCAGTCTGTCAGTCTGTCAGTCTGTCAGTCTGTCAGTCTGTCAGTCTGTCAGTCTGTCTGTCTGTATAACGAGCTACAGCCTAAACGGATGGACCGATTGATGTCAAACCTGGTATGCAGCGTTATTTGGCGACTCTCCAGAGGGGTTTTTGGAATTAATTTTTTTGGACCAAAAATAACGGTACTTGTCATATACCGATTTTAGTAAAATTGAAATATCTCGAAAACGGCTCTAACGATTTTGTTTAAAAAATTCAAGTGTTAGTTTAAAGTTAATTTTTTTTTGAAAATCATTATTAACGGTACCTGCCATATAACCGTTTTTTTCAAATCCGATTATCTCCAAAACTGCTTAGTCGATTTCAACGAAACTTTTTGTGAAGAAGCATTTATATAATTTAAATGTAAGCCAAAAATAAAATTTTGAAAAAAATAATTTTTGGATTTTTAAAAAAATTTTGAAAATTTTTTTTTGAAAAATCAAATTTTCGAAAACGGGACATTTAATTTTTTTGAAATTTTGTTTTTAGATGTTGATTAGTAATTTCTACAAAATGGCATACCAATTTTATTTTTAAACTTTTTTTTCCAAAAAATTATTTATAAAAAATTAGTTTTTTAAAAAACGGCTCTAACGATTTTGATATTTTTTTTTCTAAAAATGCATGTTAATATATCAATCAAAACTGCGTACTTGTTTTGGAGGGCAATTTAATTTCAGATTTTATTTTATTTTTTTTTAAAACGAATTTTATTTTTTTTTCCAAATTTCTATATAAAAAGTCTTAAAAATTTAAGCAACTTTAACTCTAAGAGCAAGTTCGTGCGACCCCAGTCGTGCATTTTATTTTCCTTTTCGACCAATTCGCGCGAATTTTTCAACCAATTATTACAAGATCAGTTTTTTTTAGCTTTTGATCAGTTTTCGTATGAAGAGCATGTAAGTAGTTAATATGTACCAGTTGGCTCGATTCAATGGCTCAACATAGCTATGTTTCAGAAACTTACAATAGAAATACATTATATTTTCCCAGATCGAATTGGAAGGAGCTCTACTATTTATTTATGCCATGAAAATGGTTTATAAACTGAAGGTACTATCTATTTCCGCAAAACGTAGCTTTTTTCCAGATTGCACATACAATACAAACATAAAGTAAAATCATTCTCCAAAATGACAAGAAATAAATCACCAAAATTGAAGGTGGAGTTATTTTTCAATTCAAAGTGTAATAGATTCTCACTCGGGGCGGGAATTTATTCCACTTCAAAAAGTGGAACAGATTCCCATATGAGGTGGAATACATTCCTATGTGGAGCAGATTCCCGTGGAATTATTTCCCTGCACCCATTGGAGTATGACGAAGTTATACCTATATCAAATTGTTCTGATTTCAATTAGAAAATTTGAAATTCATCTCAAAACCGAAAAAAAGACTTTCCGACTTCTGTTTTTTTAATGACTTTTTACTTGCTCAATAGGGCAAGTATTGGTTTCGTGTCAAAAAAAGAATTCGAGGTTTTAATCAAAACTAACATTACGATGATAGAGAAGTCCAAAAAAGTGGGTTTCATCATGACGTCCGTCGGTCTGTGCGTCGGTGCGTCCATCTGTACAAGCTGCTACAACGGGTGAACTGATTTTCTTGAAATTTGGTATAGATGTTTTTTTCGTAATTTCCAAGGTTGGTTTTTTTTTTTGTTTTTTAATATCTCGCTTAGAACGTATAGCTCCCATACAAAATTTTCGAGTTTTTTCAATTTTCTGGAAAACGGCTCGAACGATTTTGATTAATTTTTGCATACGTAATATTCAAAGCAATTGCAATAAAACTGCATTTTTATTTTTTCTCAAAAAAGTCAAATATAACAAAAAAAACGTTTTATTTAACAAAAATTTAGTTTCCATGTCGGCTCTTCCTCTTCATAAACCAAATTTATTAAAATTTTTTATAGAGGCAGCTCTTATAATCTACAAGTAGACTAACATAAAAGTACTTTGAAATGCAAGAGCAAGTAAACGACCCCAGTCGTGCTTTTATTTTACCTTAAAGTGGGAAAATCTTATATCTTTTTAAATCAAACGCACCCTTTATTAAAGAGTGTGTTTCTTTATTTTTTCTGGATAAGGAATAAAACAGACCGGCGAGACAAAATAGTTTATCCAGAATATCAAGAACTCAAAAATGAAGAAACAAAAATACCTTAAAAAGAATGTCAATCAGCTATTCAACCAGATTTTTTAGTTAAAATACAAACACATATAAAATCATCTTTTATAATTTCTTATATTTCTATCTTCATGAATAAGATGCAGAAATACAACAATTAGAAATACAACATTTGAATTTTGTTTTTGTTGAAAAACTGAGAGTTTCTCACTACTACTACGCACATGTGTGGAATAAAAAGAACCCCCCAGCAAACATTTCCCTTCAGAACTTAATCGTAATTGGTTCACATAAGTGAACAAAACCTTATCAATTCAATTTTGAACCTTTTTGAGTCCTTTCTCCTAGGTAGCGTGGCAACACATTCGAATCATTTTTATGGTTCATAAATGATCGGGGATTTCTCCACTTAAGCGAACGTAAATATGACATTCACTAAATGTTTTCAAATTTTAGCCCTGTAATGTGTAAAACTTTTCCTATAAAAAAAAAATCGGTTCACTCGGTTCGGATGATATGTGGAGCACAAATATTTTGGCTATTTAGGAAATTCAATTAGTAGGATTTTTTTTTTGTAAATTTATGTGTGTCCTAGTGACAGATCAAACAAAATATTTTTTACTATTTTGAAATGATTTCATATTTTAAATTTCTTTATATTTATCCAATAAAGCTATAACTGCATCGAAACACAAAGTCTAACAAAGTATAAAAAGTAAATTAAAGTCCAAAATAACAAAAACAATTTCATTGATGTGACATTTAAAAATTTAAATTATTTGAAAAATTAGAAACATTTTTGTACTTTTTTCACTTTGTGTTTCTATGTAGTTCAGGCTTAAAGGCTCTGGTTTATTTAATTTTGTTTTGTTCCAAATTATAGTTTGGTTTGACGTTTTGCAATTGTATATTATAGTGTGTGAAAATGTATGTGAATCCGTCTCAAAAAGAGTTTCAGATCGAGTCTTCCGGAATCTTCCGGAAAAATAGCAAATTTTTTTCAATGCAGATTGATTCGACTGCAGATTGATTGACAGATTGGAATTCGATAAGGTTCTTAACACATTTTTGTAAGTTTTCAGTGGTATTTTAGTTAGAAAAATGAGTTTACTTTTAAACTTTCACTTTAGAACTTGTGTAAGTAAGATTGTAAAATGCTCATTTCTGTAGTGCACCACAAAAAGTAGCACAATTAGTTTTCAACTCCTTCAAACTTTTTTCCATAAATATTTCAAAATGGCCTTCGAAAAATTCGGCACTTCAAAAATTGGGCTTTTAGAAAATACGAATTTTCTGAATTTTCAATTTATTTGAAACTACGTTACGTCACACATTTTTCAAATTTCATTCATTTCTTCTAATTTCTTTTATTTCCTTTTTCTATCAAATGTGTAAAATGTATAATAGAAGGCTTAACCCAAAATCTTTTTTCTTGATAATCATCTACGCCTCGTGGCTACAATCGAAATTTGTATTCTTAGTAAGTTTAAATTTTATTAAGTTGGATTATTTTGAAATGAAAGTTCGAATCTTTTTATTTATGTCGTTTTCGATTGGCAGTCGAGAAGCGTTCGGAAGCATTCAGGAGACTTCTAAAAGTGTTTTATTCACAAAAACATGACAGCTAGAACGCTTCTCAGAAAAAAATTCTCTTCTCGATTTCAAATCAGAATCAACTCAAAATCACAAATACATAGAAATTTAATGTCAAACAAAATTTTCTCGTTCAAAATTACAAAATATTTTTTACTTTTTACTTGGGCTCCGTGAAGCCAGAACTGCGACCTCAAAATTTTTGAACCAAATTTGTCTAATTCGTTTGTCCACCGTTTGTCCATGTTTGTCCACCCAAAATTTTCGTTTGTCCACCCTTCAAAAAAATTTTAGAGCAAATTCTTTTTTTTTATAGGAAGTCTGAAAAATGAAAAATCGTCTAAAACGGTCAAATTTTGAGATAGGCGTATAAAACCAACTGCAATCGTTTGTCCACCTCGAGTTCTATATACATACCAAATATTATCGTTTTTAGGAGCAATTTAAAAAACAAATTTTGCACTGAAAAATTAAAACTCCCCTAAAATCCCCAAAAATCAATTTTCATCAAAAATTCAAACTGCTGTCGTTTGTCCACCTCGAGTTCTTTACGTATACCAAAAATCATCGTTTGTCCACCCTCTGTTTAAGAGATATTCCAAAAAGAATTTTTTTATAGCAACTTAAAAAAAAGTACGCATACACCACAGTGTACCTCTACTGAAAATTAAAAAGTCCTCAAAAATTATTATTTTTCAAAAATTCAAACGGCAATCGTTTGTCCACCTCGAGAAATGTATATAAACAAAAAATCATCGTTTGTCCACCCTACGTTTAGGAGATATTCAAAAAACAAAATTTGTACTGAAAAATTCGAAGTCCCAAAAAATCTCCAAAAATTGACTTTTTTCAAAATTTCACATTTCTGTCGTTTGTCCACCTCGAGTTCTATACGTATGCCAAGAATCGTCGTTTGTCCACCCTACGTTTAAAAGATATTCAAAAAACAAATTTTGTACTGAAAATTTCAAAGTCCCATAAAATCTCCAAAATTTGACTTTTTTCAAAATTTCAAATTTCTGTCGTTTGTCCACCTCGAGTTCTATACGTATGCCAAAAATCGTCGTTTGTCCACCCTACGTTTAAAAGATATTCAAAAAACAAAATTTGTACTGAAAATTTCAAAGTCCCAAAAAATCTCCAAAAATTGACTTTTTTCAAAATTTCAAATTTCTGTCGTTTGTCCACCTCGAGTTCTACACGTATGCCAAAAATCGTCGTTTGTCCACCTTACGTTTAGAAGATATTCAAAAAACAAATTTTGTACTGAGAAATCGAAAAAAAAATATTACGCATACACCAGAGTGAAAATTTCAAAATCCTCAAAAATTACTTTTTTTCAAAAATTCAAACGGCAATCGTTTGTCCACCTCGAGAAATGGATACAAACAAAAAATCATCGTTTGTCCACCCTACGTTTAGGAGATATTCAAAAAACAAAATTTGTACTGAAAAATTCAAAGTCCCAAAAAATCTCCAAAAATTGACTTTTTTCAAAATTTCAAATTTCTGTCGTTTGTCCACCTCGAGTTCTATACGTATACCAAAAATCGTCGTTTGTCCACCCTACGTTTAAAAGATATTCAAAAAACAAAATTTGTACTGAAAATTTCAAAGTCCCAAAAAATCTCCAAAAATTGACTTTTTTCAAAATTTCAAATTTCTGTCGTTTGTCCACCTCGAGTTCTATGCGTATACCAAAAATCGTCGTTTGTCCACCCTACGTTTAAAAGATATTCAAAAAACAAAATTTGTACTGAAAATTTCAAAGTCCCAAAAAATCTCCAAAAATTGACTTTTTTCAAAATTTCAAATTTTTGTCGTTTGTCCACCTCGAGTTCTATACGTATACCAAAAATCGTCGTTTGTCCACCCTACGTTTAAAAGATATTCAAAAAACAAAATTTGTACTGAAAATTTCAAAGTCCCAAAAAATCTCCAAAAATTGACTTTTTTCAAAATTTCAAATTTCTGTCGTTTGTCCACCTCGAGTTCTACACGTATGCCAAAAATCGTCGTTTGTCCACCCTACGTTTAAAAGATATTCAAAAAACAAAATTTGTACTGAAAATTTCAAAGTCCCAAAAAATCTCCAAAAATTGACTTTTGTCAAAATTTCAAATTTCTGTCGTTTGTCCACCTCGAGTTTGTTCACTCTACGTTTAAAAGATATTCAAAAAACAAATTTTGTACTGAAAATTTCAAAGTCCCATAAAATCTCCAAAATTTGACTTTTTTCAAAATTTCAAAATTCTGTCGTTTGTCCACCTCCAGTTCTACACGTGTACTAAAAATCGTCGTTTGTCCACCCTACGTTTAGGAGATACTCCAAAAAGAATTTTTCTATAGCAACTCTCAAGAAAATACGCATACATTCCTTAGTAAAAATAACAAAAACCCCAAAAATTTTTTTTACAATAATTTAAGCACTAATTCTTATTCAAATAACTTAGCACTTTAATTTACCATACTAACTTAAACTATTTATATGAACTAAATACAGTAGCCCAAAAAATTTTAGGAACAAACAAAATTCGTGATTCTTTTTTTAGTGATTTTTGATAAGCTGTTTCTCAATGAAAAATAATCGTATCATGACAAAACAAAAAGCATGTGAAAGCTTCATTTTTCTGGTTTTACAATTTTAGACGTAAAGATTTTATTTAAAATCGTGAAATAGAAATAGAACTGTCTTATTTTCTCTTAAGTCATTTATTATTTTTTGAAAGGCTATTCATTTAGATTATTTGTTTTTAAAGACTTCATTTTCAGTCTTCAAAGAAATATTCATACTCTTGAATTAAACTATTCATACCTCAACAACGGATCACTTTATAAAAAAGGAAAGGATACATTTGAAATACCTAATCATTTAATTTTCAAAAAAAAAGTAAGTTAATAAAAAAAAATTTTCTTACTGCAAAATTAAAAATTGTCAAACAAATTTTTGGCTTTTCATACCATTTTTGGATACTTTTTTTCATATAATTAGATAAAGTGAACCTAGTACCGAGAGAGTGCTTAGTTATTTGAATAAGAATAAGCGGTAACATTTTTGAAACAAAAATTTTAGTAAATTTTATGGGACCTTGAATTTTTTGTTTTTTTTAAATATTTTCTGAAAGTAAGGTGGACAAACGACAGAAATTTGAAATTTTGAAAAAAGTCAAATTTTGGAGATTTTATGGGACTTTGAAATTTTCAGTACAAAATTTGTTTTTTGAATATCTTTTAAACGTAGGGTGGACAAACGACGATTTTTGGCATACGTATAGAACTCGAGGTGGACAAACGACAAAAATTTGAAATTTTGAAAAAAGTCAATTTTTGGAGATTTTTTGGGACTTTGAAATTTTCAGTACAAAATTTGTTTTTTGAATATCTTTTAAACGTAGGGTGGACAAACGACGATTTTTGGCATACGTGTAGAACTCGAGGTGGACAAACGACAGAAATTTGAAATTTTGAAAAAAGTCAATTTTTGGAGATTTTTTGGGACTTTGAAATTTTCAGTACAAATTTTGTTTTTTGAATATCTTTTAAACGTAGAGTGGACAAACGACGATTTTTGGTATACGTATAGAACTCGAGGTGGACAAACGACAGAAATTTGAAATTTTGAAAAAAGTCAATTTTTGGAGATTTTTTGGGACTTTGAATTTTTCAGTACAAATTTTGTTTTTTGAATATCTCCTAAACGTAGGGTGGACAAACGATGATTTTTTGTTTGTATCCATTTCTCGAGGTGGACAAACGATTGCCGTTTGAATTTTTGAAAAAAAGTAATTTTTGAGGATTTTGAAATTTTCACTCTGGTGTATGCGTAATATTTTTTTTTCGATTTCTCAGTACAAAATTTGTTTTTTGAATATCTTCTAAACGTAGGGTGGACAAACGACGATTTTTGGCATACGTATAGAACTCGAGGTGGACAAACGACAGAAATTTGAAATTTTGAAAAAAGTCAATTTTTGGAGATTTTTTGGGACTTTGAAATTTTCAGTACAAATTTTGTTTTTTGAATATCTTTTAAACGTAGGGTGGACAAACGACGATTTTTGGTATACGTATAGAACTCGAGGTGGACAAACGACAGAAATTTGAAATTTTGAAAAAAGTAAAATTTTGGAGATTTTATGGGACTTTGAAATTTTCAGTACAAAATTTGTTTTTTGAATATCTTTTAAACGTAGGGTGGACAAACGACGATTTTTGGCATACGTATAGAACTCGAGGTGGACAAACGACAGAAATTTGAAATTTTGAAAAAAGTCAATTTTTGGAGATTTTTTGGGACTTTGAAATTTTCAGTACAAATTTTGTTTTTTGAATATCTTTTAAACGTAGGGTGGACAAACGACGATTTTTGGCATACGTATAGAACTTGAGGTGGACAAACGACAGAAATTTGAAATTTTGAAAAAAGTCAAATTTTGGAGATTTTATGGGACTTTGAAATTTTCAGTACAAAATTTGTTTTTTGAATATCTTTTAAACGTAGGGTGGACAAACGACGATTTTTGGCATACGTATAGAACTCGAGGTGGACAAACGACAGAAATTTGAAATTTTGAAAAAAGTCAATTTTTGGAGATTTTTTGGGACTTCGAATTTTTCAGTACAAATTTTGTTTTTTGAATATCTCCTAAACGTAGGGTGGACAAACGATGATTTTTTGTTTGTATACATTTCTCGAGGTGGACAAACGATTGCCGTTTGAATTTTTGAAAAATAATAATTTTTGAGGACTTTTTAATTTTCAGTAGAGGTACACTGTGGTGTATGCGTACTTTTTTTTAAGTTGCTATAAAAAAATTCTTTTTGGAATATCTCCTAAACAGAGGGTGGACAAACGATGATTTTTGGTATACGTAAAGAACTCGAGGTGGACAAACGACAGCAGTTTGAATTTTTGATGAAAATTGATTTTTGGGGATTTTAGGGGAGTTTTAATTTTTCAGTGCAAAATTTGTTTTTTAAATTGCTCCTAAACAGGGGGTGGAAAAACGATAATATTTGGTATGTATATAGAACTCGAGGTGGACAAACGATTGCAGTTGGTTTTATACGCCTATCTCAAAATTTGACCGTTTTAGACGATTTTTCATTTTTCAGACTTCCTATAAAAAAAAAGAATTTGCTCTAAAATTTTTTTGAAGGGTGGACAAACGAAAATTTTGGGTGGACAAACATGGACAAACGGTGGACAAACGAAATAGACAAATTTGGTTCAAAAATTTTAAGGTCGCAGTTCTGGCTTCACGGAGCCTTTTACTTGCTCTATAGGTACGGTGACCATCCGTCCCGGTTTACCCGGGACTGTCCCGTTTTTCTACAGCTTGTCCCGGGTTTTTATTCAAGAAACCCGGGACGTATAAGTGTCCCGTATTTTGTAATTTGTCCCGTGATTGTCCCGTATTTGGATATTCTCTGATTTTTGTATTCAATATTTTAAATACTTTGCACGGAAAATAAGAAAACATTGGGTGGAAATTAAAATTTTTCTAATTTTTCGGATAAAGCATTAAGCCTAGTACGTTGCTGAAGCAAAACGAAAATTTTTCTAAGTCTCCAAAGTCAAAAAACTTTTGCTGCAAGAAAAATTGCCTGGACAAATAATAAATGGGAGTGACAAAGTATTGAAAATTCTCCATATATTCTAGCACAGGTAAGAATTTCGTTACCTAAGCTGCGTTTTGTACAACGAAAAGCTAAATTTGGTGCTGGTTTTGTATGAAAATTTTCGTTTTTTTTTAGTTTTAGTTTTTTTTTAATGTTCGTCAATCATTTAGTTCCAGCTTCTGTTTGTCAGGTTGCTACACCAGGTAAAATGTTTTCGAATAAAGAACAACATATGGAAGAGTAAAGAACCCAGATAAGTTTCAAAACTTTTAAGGACATGTTAAAAGTTGTGTTTAAGATCATACAATTTCAAAATCATTTAAAATAAAATTAAAATGTTAAAAAACAACTCTCCAGACTTGATCAAAAAAATATTTTTTTATAAGTTTTTAACAGACATTATTATAAAACCCCTTTCTTGATTTCTGATTTCGTAAACGACTTGAATGATTTCAACAAAAAAGCTTCCATAAAATCGTTTAGGAAATCTTGATATCAAAATAAGGAAAAATTATGAAAACTCATTTAAAATTTTTTTTTTTTGAAAAATCAATATTTTCAAAACGATCCAACGAATTTTTTATCTGTCCCGGGTTTCGCTTCCAGAAATATGGTCACCGTATCTATAGGGCAAGTATTGGTTTCGTGTAGAAAAAAAAAATCGAGGTTTTAATCAAAACCAACATTACGATAATGGAGAAGATCAAAAAAGTGGTTTTCGTCATGCCGTCCGTCGGTCTGTGCGTGTGTGCGTCTGTGCGTCTGTGCGTCTGTGCGTCTGTGCGTCCATCTGTACATCGAGCTAGGGCCTAAACGGGTGGATGGATTTGCTTGAAACTTGGTACAGATGATTTTTACGTAATTCCCTAGGTCCGTTTTTTTTATTTTTTTAATATCTCCAATTTAACGCATATCTCCCATATAACGTTTTCGAGGTATTTCAAATTTCTCGAAAACGGCTCTAACGATTTCGTTTAAATTTGGTGTGGGCAGTACTCTTATTGATTCCAACAAAACTGCGTTTTTAGTTTTTCTCAAAAAATGCCAAGAGCGGAAATATGGCGTTGCCGTTTTTCAAAAATTGACATGTTTTTTAAGTTCATATATTTCATCAAAGCATAAGTCAATTTTTTCAAAATTTACAGACATCATAGGTATTGAAGTGTAAAATGTAAAAAAAAATTTAAAAAAAAAATTAAAATAAAAGTTTTTCAAAAAAATTTTTAAAAAATTGAATTTTTTTAACTTTCGATTTTTTTTTTGTTTTTATTTTTTTTTCTTCACAAAATCTTAAATTTCCAATAGATATTTAAGATAAAGATGCTTTGAACTACAAGAGCAAGTACGTGCGACCCAGTCGTGCATTTTATTTAAAATGATTTCATGTTTTAAATTTTTGTATCCAATAAAGCGAGAACTGCATCGAAACACAAAGTTAGACAAAGTATAAAAAGTAAATTAAAGTACAAAATAACAAAAACAATTTTATTGATGTGACATTTAAAAATTTAAATTATTTGAAAAATTTGAAAACCGCAGAAAGGAGCACAATTAGTTTTCAACTCCTTCAAACTTTTTTCCATAAATATTTCAAAATGGCCTTCGAAAAATTCGGCACTTCAAAAATTGGGCTTTTAGAAAATACGATTTTTCAATTTATCTGACATTAGGTTACGTCACACATGTAAAATATATAAATAGAAGGCTTAACCCCAAACCTTTTTTCATGATAGTCATCTACGCCTCGTGGCTACAATCGAAATTTGTATACTTAGTAAGTTTAAATTTTATTAAGTTGGATTATTTTGAAATGAAAGTTCGAATCTTTTTATTTAATTAAACGACTCCATATGGGAAGTGGGCCTCGGTGAAATTGTCTGAAATTTTAGTATGTTGTTTTCTTGAAGCCCGTTATCTTGAAAACCCAAAGTGATGGGGCAAAATAGACATCGGATTCGGTTTCAGCGACCCTAAAAACTTATGAATTCAAAACACAATATAGAGAGTTACTATCATAATAAAAGGTTTGGAAAGTCATCGGAAAAAACCGTTATCTTAAAAACTGTCCACTTTTCGACTTTCTGCCCATATTTTGATCAGGAGCTTCAAGAGAACAACATACTAAAATTTCATACAATTTCACCGCGGGCCACTTCCCATACAAAATGTGCGGGGTCCTTTAATGTGTTCCTATGTTAAATTTTAAAAAAAGCTGATAAATTGGGCAAAATTGGTTTTGGTGTTTTTTTTTTTTTTTTGATATGATAACGTCCAATAAATCGATGAAACCCGGCTACATGCACGACAAATATGACACATTCTCCCGTTTCATTACCCGTTACCAGTGTGCTTAAGATAATAATTTCATCTTAAAAGCCAAGTAACATGAAGTCAAGTCCAACTTAAGACAGTTGAATGATTTTAAACCCCAAATGTTGAATTTGCTTATATCAGCGTCATCAGCGTCACCTTCCGGGTCCATTTATAAAAAAAAATTGTCTCGAATGAATCTTATCACACACACAAAAATTCACAAAAATCCATACAGTGTTTCAAACTCCAAATATGGAATTTCACTATAACTTGACAACAGCGATACTTACCGGGTCCATATCACACACATAAAATTTTACAAAGACCTGTCAAGTCGTTCGTTTAAAATATGCAATTTTCTTAAGATTTGACAACAGCGCAGCCTGCGGGGCCCAATTATGAAACAAAACATGTAACCAATGAACCTTATCACACACACAAAATTTCACAAGTCGATCGTTCAAAATATGCAATTTTCCTTAGAATGAAATTGATTGCTTTAACCGCTTAGAAGATATTCGTATCCAAATCGCAATGCATACGGGTCATAAGAAAACTATTGAAATCAGTGAGCATTGGTTTGGATACGAATATCTTCTAAACGGTTAAAGCAATCAATTTCATTCCAAGGAATTTTTTGTAGAACGTTTAAGCCCCTACAAGAATATATCTTGCTTATTTGAAAATAATGAAGTTTCAGTGAATTAGAATTTTTTTAAAAATATAAAATGTTTTTATATTTTTTTTTAACTTTGACCTCGAATATCTTTAGAATGGTTAGATTAATGAAAAAAATTAACAAGACCTTTTTTGTGGAGCAATCAATTTCCAACAAGAATATGTCTTGCGCGTTTGATCATTATAATTTTTCAATTTGTTACAAAATTAAGAACAAAAAACGATTTTTTAAAGATTTTCTCGATTTTTGGACCTCAAATATCTATTCAACGGTTAGATAAACGAAAAAAGTGTATAAGGCTTTTTTTGTAGAGCGTTCAATTTCCTACAAGAATATGAAAAGAAATTTGCTAAAAAGTCAATTAATAAAAAAATAATTTTTTTTTAGTAGAAGCTTGATGTAAAAATGGAAAATTGCAAAGCGGAGGACCTTCCCATTAATATAAAGAGCTCATATTTGGTGTGTATATTCTAGAGGGGTCTAGCAATCGATTTTTCGGAGTACCAATTCAAAAAAAAGAATTTCGATTTTTTTGACCCACCCTAATATATATACATATAGATAAAACGTTTAATTTTTTCTCTACGGGAAAAGTGGCGTCACATTCTTTCTCTTTCTCTTTTTTTTGCATCGCGTTCTCGTTTGTTGAGATTTTCTCCAGTCACACTAGGTTATTTAACTGGACAAAAAAAAAAAACGCAAAACGTTTTCAAAAAGTCATTTCATTTTTTTTCAAGGTTCTTTTGAGAACCAAACTCAAAGTTTCTTTGTGCTGCTCGTGCTCCCAACAACGGTAAAAATTTTTGGTGATGGCATTTATAGCGTGATTTTTAATATACAGTTTTTCTTTTATTTGAACTGTTATTCATTTTAATTTACAGTTTTTTATATGAACTGTTATTCATTTTCGGAACAGTTTTTTTTTCTTTCACATTAGATTCTTGTGCTGGTCCCTAAGTCTTTTGGGATTTTTTTTTTCTCTCAACGCTTTTTTTTATAAAAAATCAACCACAGTTTCCATATTCACAGGAATTATTCAAGGTTCATAAATTATTTCACATAATTCTACGAATTTACGATCATTTTCGAAAATAAATAAAGAAACTTTAAAACAACAAATTTGCGATAAACTATCTTGGGGAATTTAAACATATTTCATCTCTTTTTGAAAAGTTTTTTTTTAATCTTGAACTTGTGCATTTCTTTTAACTTTTCAAATATTTTTTTTCTCGAACAACGCCGATAATTATCAACGTTTTCACCCAGTCGCTCTCGCTTTTCAAGGTTCTTTTGAGAACCCTTGCTTTTCTCAATTAGACTTTGAAAAATTCTTTTGTTTGAATTGATTTTTGAAAGTTTTTTCAAATTAATTCTGAAAACGCAAAAACTTATTAACGTTTTCACCCAGTCACTCTCGCTTTTCAAGGTTCTTTTGAGAACCCCTGCTTTTCTCAATTAGACTTTGAAAAATTCTTTTGTTTGAATTGATTTTTGAAAGTTTTTTCAAATTAATTCTGAAAACGCAAAAACTTATTCACGTTTTCACCCAGTCGCTCTCCCTTTTCAAGGTTCTTTTGAGAACCCTTGCTTTTTTCAGTTATACTTTGAAAAATTCTTTTGTTTGAATTGTTTTTGAAAGTTTTTTCAAATTAATTCTGAAAACGCAAAAACTTATTAACGTTTTCACCCAGTCGCTCTCGCTTTTCAAGGTTCTTTTGAGAACCCTTGCTTTTCTCAATTAGACTTTGAAAAATTCTTTTGTTTGAATTGATTTTTGAAAGTTTTTTCAAATTAATTCTGAAAACGCAAAAACTTATTAACGTTTTCACCCAGTCGCTCTCGCTTTTCAAGGTTCTTTTGAGAACCCTTGCTTTTTTCAGTTATACTTTGAAAAATTCTTTTGTTTGAATTGTTTTTGAAAGTTTTTTCAAATTAATTCTGAAAACGCAAAAACTTATTCACGTTTTCACCCAGTTACTCTTGATTTTCAAGGTTCTTTTGAGAACCCTTGTGTTTTCTCAATAAGATTTTGAAAAATTCTTTTGTTTGAATTTTTTTTGAAAGTTTTTTCAAATTAATTCTGAAAACGCAAAAACTTATTCACGTTTTCACCCAGTCGCTCTCCCTTTTCAAGGTTCTTTTGAGAACCCTTGCTTTTTTCAGTTATACTTTGAAAAATTCTTTTGTTTGAATTGTTTTTGAAAGTTTTTTCAAATTAATTCTGAAAACGCAAAAACTTATTAACGTTTTCACCCAGTCGCTCTCGCTTTTCAAGGTTCTTTTGAGAACCCTTGCTTTTCTCAATTAGACTTTGAAAAATTCTTTTGTTTGAATTGATTTTTGAAAGTTTTTTCAAATTATTTCTGAAAACGCAAAAAACTTATTCACGTTTTCACCCAGTCTCTCTTGATTTTCAAGGTTCTTTTGAGAACCCTTGTGTTTTCTCAATAAGATTTTGAAAAATTCTTTTGTTTGAATTTTTTTTTGAAAGTTTTTTCAAATTAATTCTGAAAACGCAAAAACTTATTAACGTTTTCACCCAGTCGCTCTCCCTTTTCAAGGTTCTTTTGAGAACCCTTGCTTTTTTCAGTTATACTTTGAAAAATTCTTTTGTTTGAATTGTTTTTGAAAGTTTTTTCAAATTAATTCTGAAAACGCAAAAACTTATTCACGTTTTCACCCAGTTACTCTTGATTTTCAAGGTTCTTTTGAGAACCCTTGTGTTTTCTCAATAAGATTTTGAAAAATTCTTTTGTTTGAATTTTTTTTTGAAAGTTTTTTCAAATTAATTCTGAAAACGCAAAAACTTATTCACGTTTTCACCCAGTCGCTCTCCCTTTTCAAGGTTCTTTTGAGAACCCTTGCTTTTTTCAGTTATACTTTGAAAAATTCTTTTGTTTGAATTGTTTTTGAAAGTTTTTTCAAATTAATTCTGAAAACGCACAAACTTATTAACGTTTTCACCCAGTCGCTCTCGCTTTTCAAGGTTCTTTTAAGAACCCTTGCTTTTCTCAGTTAGACTTTGAAAAATTCTTTTGTTTGAATTGATTTTTGAAAGTTTTTTCAAATTAATTCTGAAAACGCAAAAAACTTATTCACGTTTTCACCCAGTCACTCTTGATTTTCAAGGTTCTTTTGAGAACCCTTGTGTTTTCTCAATAAGATTTTGAAAAATTCATTTGTTTGAATTTTTTTTTGAAAGTTTTTTCAAATTAATTCTCAAAACGCAAAAACTTATTAACGTTTTCACCCAGTCGCTCTCCCTTTTCAAGGTTCTTTTGAGAACCCCTGGTTTTCTCAATAAGATTTTGAAAAATTCTTTTGTTTGAATTTTTTGATTATGTCACATTTAGACGATTTTATTTTTGCGGCAGATTTGCTTGTCAAATTTCATGCTTCGGCAAAAGAAGTGCCTGAAACCAGCCATTCAATTACGACATTAGAAGCTCGAAAATCAGAACTCAAAGATTTATGGAATAGTGTCAAAGAGAAATATGCTCAATGTGCTCGTTATATCCCTACTCTAGAGGAAGAACCTCTCGATATGGATGCAATAGAATCAAAGTACAGAAACAGCAATGAAACTTATGTGAATTGCTTAGGATTGTTTCTTGAGTTCCAAAACAAACTAAAACCTGACCCTGTTGTTGTTAAGGAGTTTAGCACTGTCAATATGCCACAGAAATCCGGGTCCTCTCATTGTATCAAATTACCACCATGTGATACCGATGTGTTTCGTGGTGATTATATCTCCTGGCCTGCATTTCGCGACATGTTTGATGCGGTTTATATTCAACACCCTAAGTTAGGTGAAGTGGAAAAACTATTCCATCTTCGTTGTAAGACAAGAGACGATGCATTTAGGACTGTCAGTCAGTTTCCTTTAACAAATGCTAGTTTTGCACTTGCCTGGGCAGCTTTGCGTGCCACATATGAGAACACTCGTATTCTTGTGAACAACCAGGTCAAAAACATTTTTAACTTGCCTACAGTTCACGAAGAGAGCGCAAAATCTATCCGCAACCTCCAAAGTAAAATCAATGACTCTCTAGCAGCACTTAAAGCTCACCTTGTCGATACCAAAAATTGGGACCCAATCCTTGTGTTCGCCTGTTGCAATAGGCTACCTAAAACAACACTTTCTCTTTGGGAACAATCTTTAGAAGATCCAACAAAAGTACCAACTTGGGAAAAGTTAGACAAGTTCTTAAATTCACGATTCCAGACGTTAGAATCTATTTCAGACACCACTTCTTCAAAACCATTATCACAAAATTTCCAAGTCACCAAGAAAAACAATTTTCAAAAGCCTAGCAAAGTCAATACTTTTCTTGCGAAGGCGGGAGGAACTAAGTGTAAAATTTGCTCGGCAGAACATACAATTTATGAGTGTCCTAAATTTTCGGCATTACCAATCCAATCCCGAATCGAAATAGTTCGAGAAAAGAAGATGTGCAATAATTGCTTAGGCACTAGTCATCAAAAAGCTACTTGCTCTAGCAAATATTCTTGCAGTTTTTGCAAAAAAAGGCACCATACACTTTTGCATCTTGCACCCAATACCACTCCAACTCAAAATCAAAATTCAAATATACAGTCCACTTCTCAATCACAACCTATTCAAAATCCTCAAATCTCTGCTTCTTCGCAACCATTTATTCCTCAAGCTGCATATCAAAATTTCATGGTGACCTCTCGAAAAAGAATTCTTTTGGCAACTGCCTTAGTGAATATAGTAGGACTGGATACTGTGTGTACCGTGAGGGCACTAATTGATCCAGGTTCCGAAGTATCTTTCATTTCGGCAGCTGTGCAAAAACGTCTGAATTTGCCATATATCGACAAAATTTCTACAATTTCTGGAATCAGTGGAAATCTCTCTATCACTTCTAAGAAACTTTGTTCCTTTTTAATCACTTCTGCTAACCCCCCTCCAGTCACTGTTTCAGCAAACGCCATTGTGCTTAAAACACTAACTAACAACCTCCCAAGTTCATCTTTCTCGGTAGTAGATCCTACAATTTTTGAAGGCCTTCAATTGGCCGATCCAACGTTTAATAAGTCCTCTCAGGTGGATCTTCTGATTGGTGCCGATCTTTACCCATCCATCATCCGTAATGGCATTAAACACATTTCTAACTCACTACTTGCCCAAAATACTATGTTCGGTTGGATATTGTCAGGGCCAATTCCAGAGTCGTTTCAATCATTCAACATAACAGTAAAGAAGTCATGCCAATGTAACAATGAAGTACGCAGATTCTGGGAATTAGAAGAACTACCTTTTACAATTATTCGTTCTAAAGAAGACTGTTTCTGTGAAGAACGGTATAAAAGCACCACCTTCAGACGCGCTGATGGTAGGTTTGTTGTCCGACTTCCTTTTAAGCCACAAACTTCAAAGACCGGCTTAGGCCACTCTAGGTTTATCGCTCTTAAACAGTTTTCTAGGACTGAAAAATCTCTAGCCTCAAAAGAAAATTTGAAATCCCAATATTCAAAAGTCATTTCTGAGTACCTTTCTCTAAATCACATGAGAAAGGTTACTCCATTGGAGCGTATTGAAGAAGGTCAAGTAAAGTCATTTTATTTACCGCATCACGCGGTAATAAAACCAGAAAGTACTTCGACAAAAGTACGTGTCGTCTTCAATGCGTCCAATGCCTCTTCAAACGGTGTCAGTTTAAATGATTTACTGTATCCTGGCCCGATTTTACAACAAGACTTATCATCGTTAATCATTCGCTGGCGATTCTATAAATATGTGTTTAATGCGGACATAGAAAAAATGTACCGACAAATTTTGATCAACCCACGGGACACTCCATTTCAACGAATTCTTTTCCGCACTTTTCCTCATCTGGAAATTGAAGATTTTGAACTCCTCACCGTTACTTTTGGCGTAAATTGTGCCCCCTACTTGGCTATCCGTACCCTACTTGAATTGGCAAGAATTGGAAAAACCGATTTCCCTCTTGCGTCAAAAATACTTCAGTCAGAGTTTTATGTTGATGACGTTTTGTCCGGCGCTCATAATATTCATTCCGCTATGAAAGCTCAATCTGAACTTATCAGTCTTCTCGATTCAGCAGGATTTCCACTCCGGAAGTGGACTTCTAACACTCCCTGTTTACTCGAACATTTGCCTCGAGAACATATTTTGAATGAAAATTTTTTGAAGCTAGACACTGACAGTAATACAAAAACCTTAGGGATACGCTGGAATGCCAAGGGGGATAATTTCTACTTTTCCATACAACCAATAGTTTTACCCGAAACTCCCACCAAACGAGAAGTTTTTTCTCAAATATGCCGTATTTTTGACCCTGCAGGTTGGTTAGCTCCCGTTGTGATAGTTGCAAAAATGCTCATGCAAAAAATCTGGGCAGAGCATACTGACTGGGACGATCCTCTTCAATCTGACTCGTTTAAAATTTGGAAACATTTTGCGGAATCGTTAAATGACATAAAACAAATTGAAATACCCCGTTGGGTAGAATATTCACCCTCGTCAGAAGTCCAATTTCATGGTTTCTGTGACTCCTCAGAAAAGGCATATGCCGCCACTTTATACATAAGCGTTCGTCAGTCTAACGGAACTTTCTCTTCTCACTTGCTCTGTGCAAAATCAAGGGTTTCACCTATCAAATCTGTGTCATTACCACGCCTTGAGTTGTGTGGGGCACTTCTACTTTCCAAAATGGTAAAAATTTACGTTTCAAGTTTCCCTGTCCATGCATACCAGACCTTTTTATGGACCGATTCGTCCATCGTATTAGCTTGGCTTAAGAAACCACCTTGTGTTTGGAAGACTTTTATTGCAAATCGCACTAGCGAAATTCTAGAAAATGTTGGAAACATCCCTTGGAGACACGTGAAATCAGCTGAAAATCCAGCTGATTTAGCCACTCGAGGTTTAATGGCTTCAGATTTGAGGTGTAACACTTTTTGGTGGAATGGCCCTTCTTGGCTTTGCCAACCCATCTCTCTTTGGCCAGTTATCTCTCCTGTCGCCCCCCTCTTCGAAGACCTCGAACAAAAACCAGTTGTTTCCTTGGTAGTTCAAGAAGTGTCAGAAGACATTCTTGATCGTTTTTCATTGTTACCGTGCTATGCGTGTTATTGGCTACATATTCCGTTTTTTCTATAAATTTTCAAAAAGGTCAGACACTCGATATACTTCACTCGATATAACTTCTGAAGAAATGCAATTTGTAAGAACACGTTTAATATTAATCTCTCAAAAAAGATATTTTTTAAAGGAACACTCATTGTTGCTAGAAGGTAAACCCGTACATCTCAAAAGCTCGTTAATATCATTTAATCCATACTTAGACTCCGATAATCTTCTTAGGGTCAATGGTCGACTATCTCAGTCAGATCTTTCCTACAATGAAAAACACCCACTCATTCTGCCTCATAGTGCTAGATTTTCGTATCTTCTCACTCAATTTATTCATGAAATCTCTTTGCACGGTGGCAATTCCTTAATGTTACGACTCTTACGTCAAAGTTTTTGGATCCCTAGACTACAAAATCTCATCAAGCTCTGTATTCGCCAATGTAAAACGTGTGTTATCAATAAAAAAGCACTATGCAAGCAATTTATGGCTGCTTTGCCCCCTGAAAGATGCACTTATTCTCCTCCTTTCACCGTTACAGGAGTTGATTTCGCGGGCCCTTTCGTGATCAAAAGTTTCAATGCAAGAAATTGCCGTATGACCAAAGGTTATGCCTGTGTGTTTGTCTGCTTCTCCACGAAGGCTATACATTTAGAGGCTGTAAGCGACCTCTCGTCTGAAGCTTTCTTGGCTTCATTTGCTCGATTTTCTGCAAGACGGGGCTTGCCCTCACAAATTTATTCGGACAACGGTACCAATTTTACTGGTGCCGATGCAATTCTACGTAAAGAGTTCAAGAAATTCCTCGACACTATTCCCCAAGAAACTCGTGCCGCTTATGGTGTTCAAGGTCTTAAATGGAATTTTATTCCGCCTGGGGCCCCACATATGGGAGGCCTTTGGGAGGCCGGTGTGAAAAGCTGTAAGAAACACCTCAGAAGATTAGGGACCAGTGCACGATTTACATTTGAAGAATTTTCCACAATTTTAGCTCGTATTGAAGCTTGTTTAAACTCGCGTCCACTTTCATCCATGTCAAATAACTCCTCTGATATCTTGGCTTTGACTCCAGGTCATTTTCTTTGTGGACGTCCGCTCATAATGTTTCCTGAAAGAAATTCGGAATTTGTCGATTTGTCTTATATTAACCGATGGGAAAAACTTAAATGCCTTCAACAACAATTTTGTCGTAGATGGAAAGACGAATATCTCAAAGAACTTCATCAACGATATAAATGGCAATCGCCACAAGAGAACGTCCAGGTAAATGATCTAGTCGTAGTTCAAAACGAAATTCTTCCTCCCACTGAATGGCGCCTTGGTCGTGTAATACAAGTACACCCCGGTGTTGATAGAAGAGTAAGGGTGGCGACGCTCAAAACCCAATACGGGGACATTAGACGCCCAGTGGTAAAACTTTCTGTTTTGCCCTTTAAATAACAACATCATATTTTGTATCATTAAAATTTTTTATATTATAATATGCCAATCAGTATGTTTGAAAAATTACAAAAGCTTTATTAATACTCTGTTTTTCAAATTTGTTTTTGGGCGCCTCACGCCGTTAACAAATTTCATTTTTTTTAATTTCAAACCATAATCATAATTTTTTAAAAATTGAATGCTTTAAAATTTCTTTGGCGACTTACGCCAAGGGGGGGCAGTAATGTTAACGTACCCTTAAACAAAATCCCCGACGAAACAATATTTGGCATCACCAAATATTGTTTCGTCGTGTTTTTTGTGGCGGGCAGTTGGCTGCCCTTCCTCCCTTTTTGTCCGCCATTATTCAGTCATCACTGACATTCATTTTTTTTCATTCTTTCTATAACTTTCTTTGGCGCAAGTTCGAATCCTTTTTTTTCTTTTTATATTAAAAAAGTAAAAATTAATTAATACTCAACTAATCTAAAAGGTTCAATAAATATTATATATTTTCATATAACACAAAAAAGAAGTGTTTTTTTTTATTAAATAATAAAGAACAAAACCCAGTTAACTAAAGACAAAAAACGAACAATTAAAAAAGAAATACACAATATCCACCAACCACCATAGTCAATCGAACGACGCCGCAAACAACAGCAGCAGCAGCATTATAATAAGGGCACAAGTAAGTCTCTAGTTTCGAGTGTATAATCACCGAAACAGGGCCACTTCCCATACAAAATGTGCGGGGTCCTTTAATGTGTTCCTAAGTTAAATTTTAAAAAAAGCTGATGAATTGGGCAAAATTGGTTTTGGTCGACACATTCTCCCGTTTCATTACCCGTTACCAGTGTGCTTTAGATTATAATTTCATCTTAAAAGCCAAGTAACATGAAGTCAAGTCCAACTTAAGACAGTTGAATGATTTTAAACCCCAAATATTGAAGTTGCTTATATCTTGACATCAGCGTCACCTTCCGGTTCCATTTATAAAAAAAAAATTGTCTCGAATGAACCTTATCACACACACAAAAATCTATACAGTCTTTCAAATCAGATCTGTCAAGTCGTTCGTTTAAAATATGCAATTTTCTTAAGATTTGACAACAGCGCAACCTACCGGGTCCAATTATGAAACAAAAAATGTGTCCAATGAACCTTATCACATACACAAAATTTCACAAGTCGATCGTTCAAAATATGCAATTTTCCTATAACTTAACAACAGCGCCACCTACTGGGTCCAATTATTAAACAAAATCTGTCTCGAATGAACCTTATCATTCGAGATGTGCTAGCGATCGGAAGTATTTCTCTGTGCTCTCTCTTTTTTAACCAATTTACACAATCTAACCTTGTTTTGTTTGCAAAATATAATCAGAAAGAACATGTAAAGGCATCAGACGAATTTCTGCCGAATCCGATATGACTGGCATTAGTTTATTCTGTTTAATTGAAATCTTTTTTTGTTAATTTTGTGATTTGCTGAAGTTTAATAAACCATACATTACTTACATAGCTACATACCCATAAAACATCCGTTGAAATTGAACTTAAAGCTTTACATACACATAAACAATGAATAGAGGAAACACCACAAAACTAACGAAAATGTCAAACTCTCCACGTCCATTATCATCAACATCAATGTCGTCATCGTCACCTGCATCACAAATAATAACTCGATCCGGGACGGCGAAAAATGCAAAAGACTCTCCAAAGTCATCGACAACAAAAACACATGACGTAACTGAAGATCCTGCTAAAATAAAATCTCAGGGTGTCTCACTTTCTGAACAGTTGAGAATGATGGAAGAAAATTTAGCAACAAGAATCACTGCCATCGAAGAAAAAATGAAGATGATTGAAGATATGGACTTCAATATTAACCAACTGAATGATCGCGTCACCGCATTAGAAACACTTTTCGACAGGTGCGACTGTTTGGAGGTGGAAGTAAATAAGATTAATACGACAACACCAAACAAAAATAATCAAAACAATTTACTTCCAAATGACACGGTTAACACTGAAATCGAAAGTTTAAAGGCACAGATTGAAGCTATAAACGTCAAACATTTAGCAACAGACGCCATTCTAATCGGAATACCGACACTACTAGAAGAAGACTTTAAAATCACCTTTAACACCATGTGTCACAAATTGGATTATCAGCCACCAAAATTGTGTAGAATCTTTCGCGCAAGCCATAGAGAAGATTCCATTATAATCGTTAAATTTTTCACCGCACACGACAAAAACACAACACTAAAAGCGTTTGCTGATTTTCGTAAAAAAAATTCGCGACATTTAATGCTTAGTGATATTGGCGAGGAATCGAACACTCCAATTTATTTCCACGAAAGCCTAACCAAAAACAACCGAGCTATACTACGTCAAGCAATTCATCTAAGGCGAAAGCACGATCTTTTTTCTGTGTTTACCGCAAATGGATTTGTTTACATTAAATTAACTAGTAACGAAGAACCTTTAACAGTTAACACCGTGGATGCAATCAATTCAATTGTCAACAATCGTAAACAAAAAAATAATAGGGTGCTTTCATAATTGCATGGTTGCTTTGTTTACATGCGGTCATTTGCGATCAGACTTATGTCAGAAAAACTATTTGCGCATGTATTTTACTTTGAATTTATGAACACTTTTTCTGATTTGCGTCATTTGTCAAATTTTTTAAGTTGCAATTCAGCCTCTTCTCTAAAATAACAATATATTATCTTAATTCCATCCTTTAAGAAAAAATAAAATGCACGACTGGGTCGCACGAACTTGCTCTTAGAGTTAAAGTTGCTTAAATTTTTAAGACTTTTTATATAGAAATTTGGAAAAAAAAATAAAATTCGTTTTTTTTTTTAAATTAAATAAAATCTGAAATCAAATTGCCCTCCAAAACAAGTATGCAGTTTTGATTGATATATTAACATGCATTTTTAGAAAAAAAATTTTCAAAATCGTTAGAGCCGTTTTTTAAAAAACTAATTTTTTATAAATAATTTTTTAGAAAAAAAGTTCTAAAATAAAATTTGTATGCCATTTTGTAGAAATCTTTAATCAGCATCTAAAAACAAAATTTCAAAAAAATTCAATGTCCCGTTTTCGAAAATTTGATTTTTCAAAAAAAAATTTTCAAAATTTTTTTAAAAATCCAAAAATTATTTTTTTCAAAATTTTATTTTTGGTTTATATTTAAATTATATAAATGCTTCTTCACAAAAAGTTTCGTTGAAATCGAATAAGTGGTTTCGGAGATAATCCGATTTGAAAAAAACGGTTCTATGGCAGGTACCGTTAATAATGATTTTCAAAAAAAAAAATTTTCATTAAAAGGTAGACCTTAGCTTAAAACTAACGTTTGAATTTTTTAAACAAAATCGTTGGAGCCGTTTTCGAGATATTTCAATTTTAATAAAATCGGTATATGACAAGTACCGTTAATTTTGGTCCAAAAAAATTAATTCCAAAAACCCCTCTGGAGAGTCGACAAATAACGCTACATACCAAGTTTGACATTAATCGGTCCATCCGTTTAGGCTGTAGGTCATAAACAAAAAATACCAAGACTGGAAACTCGGCGGTCAACTGACGTTAGCCTACAAGCTGCAAGGTGTGGTGAATGTCGTGAACCTATCGTTGTGTTCGTGTCAAATGTGTGGTAAATGTCGTGAATCTATAAATGTGTGCGTGTTAACGTCATTTACCAACGTGGTGGTTTTCACATATATTCACAGACAGCACTGTACACAAAAGGGTTTCGGGGGGAAAGACGTACGAAAATTTCCAGTCTTGGTATTTTTTGTTTATGCTGTAGGTCCTTATACAGACAGACAGACTGACAGACAGACTGACAGACTGACAGACAGACAGACAGACGGACTTCCGGGACCCACTTTTTTGGCATTCTCTACCATCGTAATGTCTTGGAAAAATGTTATCTCAACTTTTTTTTTTTGTACGAATGCATAACTTGATATATAGTACCTATATCGCAAGTAAAAACTTTTTTTTAAACATTTCTGTCAATATTTACAAATTTATTATTTCCAAGAAATTCGCGGCTATTTTTGTTATTTTGACTTGAACTTTGAATTTCCAATTAATATTTTGACAGAATTGAGAAACAAAGAAAAGCTGTATCATCTTTTACGTCATGTTTCTTCTTTCTTTAAGTCTAAATTCATTGCGCATGAGAATTTTTTCATTTGCACATTTGCGCTGCAAATATTTGCGTTTTGCATTTATGAACATCTGACATTTGTCATTTGCAGTGATGAAAGCTTTGCATTCGTCAGACTTGCGCAACCATGCATTTATGAAAGCGCCCATAATCATCACGAAGAAGAGCAAAAGAAAAACAACAACTATGAAACTACAAGAAATTGCAATGATGAACAACAAACTTTACCAATCTGCAATGAAGAGCAACCAGAGCCGCCGCACTGTTGTCCAAAATGACTTATCTCGTTGCAAAAATCATAACTTTTGAACGGATTGAGGTAGCGGTACAGTTTTTTTTTTAATTTGAAGGAAATTTCCAGGGCTGTTACACCAATGAATTTCAAGAAAATTGTTTTACAGGGTGTTTAGGAATCATCGGCCGAAAACCGATTTTCTTAAAAAAAAAAATATTTAAATTAAAATTGGTATGCCATTTTGTAGAAATCACTAATTCACATCAAAAAAAAGTTCAGATTACACTTTTCCATGATATTACGATTATAGAGCATGCCAAAAAAGTTGGTCCCGGAAGTCCGTCTGTCTGTCTGTCTGTATAAGGATCTACAGCCTAAACGGATGGACCGATTGACTTCAAATTTGGTATGTAGCATTTTTTGGAGACCCTCCAGAGGGGTTTTTGGAATTAATTTTTTTGGGCCAAAAATAACGGTACTTGTCATACACCAATTTCAGTAAAGCTGTAATTGCTCAAAAACGGCTACAACGATTTTGTTTAAAAAATTCAAATGTAAGTTTGAAAACAAGGTCTATCTTCTAATGAAAAAAATTTTTTTGGAAAATCATTATTAACGGTACCTGCCATAGAACGGTTTTTTTTAAATCCGATATTCTCCGAAACGGCTTATTCGATTTCAACGAAACTTTTTTTGAAGAAGCACTTATATAACTCAAATATAAGCCAAAAATAAAATTTCAAAAAAAATAATTTTTGGATTTTTAAAAAAATTTTGAAATTTTTTTTTGAAAAATAAAATTTTCGAAAACGGGACATTGTATTTTTTTGAAATTTTGTTTTTAGATGTGGATTAGTGATTTCTACAAAATGGCATACCAATTTTAATTTAAACATTTTTTTTAAAGAAAATCTGTTCCTTCTGCCTTCATTTTTTTTTCAAAGTACAAAATCTCGGCAGTGCGCAAGCATGCGCAGCTAAATATTTTTATTTTGGATCAACAATTGATTGGTACACATACCCTATTCGGCTTAATGCATGGAACCGAATGGATTTTTTACGGTACCTGCCATAAAACCGTTTTTTTTTCAAATCCGATATTCTCCGAAACGGCTTATTCGATTTCAACGAAACTTTTTGTGAAGAAGCACTTATATAACTCAAATATAAGCCAAAAATAAAATTTAAAAAAAAATAAATTTTGGATTTTTAAAAAAATTTTGAAATTTTTTTTTGAAAAATAAAATTTTCGAAAACGGGACATTGTATTTTTTTGAAATTTTGTTTTTAAATGTGGATTAGTGATTTCTACAAAATGGCATACCAATTTTAATTTAAACTTTTTTTTTAAAGAAAATCTATTTTTGGCCGATGATTCCGAAACACCCTGTGAAATAATTTTATTGAAATTTATTGGTATAACAGCCCTAGAAATGTCCTTCAAATAAAAAAAAAAATTGTACCGCTAACTCAATCCGTTCAAAAGTTATGATTTTTGCAACGAGATAAGTCATTTTGGACAACCGTGCGCCGTCGGAACAAAATTAGTACTTTTATATTTTTTTATTTTACTTATTTAATTTATTTCTTTTGCTAGTTTTTATTTTATTAACTTCTCGTTCTAAAATCATTTCATTATTTTTCTTTTTTCAAATCATTATTATAGATTCCTTTTGTTTTTTTAACTACAGCTCTTGTTATGGATGGGAAATATTTTCAACATTTTTTTTCAGGAAATTAATTCTTTTACAGTGTGGTTGTCTGGACTTAAAGGGGCGATTATTTTTGTTCAACTGCTATGAGTGCAGTTAATAACGGTGGAGTTTCTCAGGTCGGCAGTAATACAAATTTGAACAATACTAATACAATGTTGAATATTTTTCGAAAAAGATACAGTGGATTATCTATTTGTCACATAAATGCTCAAAGCTTACAAAAACACCTAGATGAATTCAAAAGTACTTTCAATGATTCAGCAATGGACATTATCTGCGTGTCGGAAACATGGTTGAATGAACAAGTGGACAGTAGTATTTTATGCACAGGTAGCTATAGGGTGTTTCGGTCTGATCCTGTGATTTCCAGGGGAGGAGGTGTAGCCATTTTCATAAAAAAATGTTTAAAAAGTAAGATTATTGAAACAGCTGATAGAAATGATGGCATGCAGTCTCTATTCATAGAGGTTCCATTTAAAACTGACAAATGTCTGGTTGGCGTAATATACAAACCACCCAGCATAACGGACTCAAGTTCTATTTCGGATGTCTTAGAAGAAGTTTCAACTAATTATAATCATATTATTATTGCTGGGGACTTAAACATTGACCTTCTCGATAATCAAAATTCTAGGGTTAAAACTTTTAATGATAATCTGTTATCTCTTAGCCTTTTTCCTATTAACACTGAAAACCCAACTCATTTTACATCTTCTGGTTCTACTTTATTTGATGTGTTTTTAGTCAACAAAATAGATTATGTTAACTTCTATGGGCAACCAGGAACTTCGGTTTTTCTAAGCACGACCTAATTGTCACTTTTTACAATGTAAATCTTGATTCAAAACCAGCAACTAAAATTATCTCATTTAGAGATTTTCAGTCTATTGATATGCAGTCTTTAATAAGTACCTACAGTACCTTGCCATATTATTAGGCCCAAGCGAAAAAAATAAAATTTTTCGGTTCAGTTTTTGCTCAGTTTTTAAAGTTTTTGTCGAAATATCTTGAATTTTTTTGCTCTCATTTACTTGCACATATTATGTAGATTCGGATTGACTTGAACAAAGTTTAAAAATTCTTACTTTTTGATAAAAATAACGTACAAAAGGGGATAAGCTCCAAAATACGTACCCTATGCAATTCACGCCCGGATAATTACCAGACCGGTCCAATACTTAATTTCTTGTACCGAGGAATAGAGTGACATTTTTAACTTTATGGGAAGGATCACAACTTGCATAAATATAGAAGACCTGATCGCCTGGAAAGTAAAAAATGTTCTTAGATTTGGGGTAGTTTTTTTCTTTTTTATAAGACTAGACGAGCACAGCTATTCAAAGTACATTATTCCAATAAAAAAACATCCTCTGGTCATTATTGGCTGTTGTACTATCGCAGGGAAAGGATGAGGTTCTTTTTATATTGTGGAAAACGCCATAACTCCAGACCAATACAAAAAGGAGCTTGGGAACGTTTTGATTCTACGATTTCGGAATAGGCTCGAGGCTCGAAGCTTCTATATTTATTCAAGATTGGGTCCTTGCCATAAAGTTAAGAATGTCACGTTATTCCTCGGTACAAGAAATTAAGTATTGGACCGGTCTGGTAATTATCCGGGCGTGAATTCCACAGGGTACGTTTTTTGGAGCTTACCCCTTTTGTACGTTATTTTTATCAAAAAGTAAGAATTTTTAAACTTTGTTCAAGTCAATCCGAATCTACATAATATGTGCAAGTAAATGAGAGCAAAAAAATTCAAGATATTTCGACAAAAACTTTAAAAACTGAGCAAAAACTGAACCGAAAAATTGTATTTTTTTCGCTTGGGCCTAATAATATGGCAAGGTACTGTAGTATCTATACCTATAACTTGGAAAATATCTACCAATTTCCTGACGTCGATGAGCAAGTTACCTATTTCACTGAGACTGTGAACAATCTTTTTGAAACTTTCGTACCCATAAAAACTATCCGAATAAAAAACCCTGAATTAGGGTGGTACACTAACGATATCCAACAACAAATTGTGAAAAGAAACTCTCCGTATAGACGTTGGAAAAGGTTCAGACTACCACAGTTGTTTTTAAATTATAAAACCCTTAGAAATGCTGTAAATGTTGAAACACAAAAATCCAAACGAAAATTTTTTGCTTCCAAATTCCACAAATTATCGTCAAAACAACTGTGGAAAAATATCAAATCTCTTGGTATATCGAAGCAACAAAATAATGCTGAAGATGAATGCGATGTGAATGAGCTTAACAAACAGTTCGTGAGTTCTGCGACTAATATAAATGCTGGTGCCGTGGTTGACAGAAACTATATTAGAAGTGATGAGTTTTTCAATTGCTATATTACCTTTCATTTCGAAAGCATTTGAAAAGCTCGTCAGTCGATAGATTATGACATTTTTAGAAACTGTTGAGAAGTACTAAAAATGATAAAATAACAAGTGGCAGCCTTGCCACCAACAAAACGTCAATAAAAAGAAAAACGTCAAAAGCGAACGAAACGTCATTGTATTATAAAAACGTTGTTTGGAAGAAGTCGTGCTTTTTTTCTTTAAAATAAAATTTCCTTTGCTAATTAAAACTTTAGTCTTTTTTTTTTTTGTAAAGCTTTGCATTTTTAACATTGGCATCCCTTGCGGGGAACCTGATTCCTCCGCGTTAAATATTCATTTATCCAATTTAAAAGTGTTCTTCTGATAACAATGGCACTGGCCAAAGAAGAATCAATTGCTAAATTGATTTGTAACTTCTCTTCAAATTTTCAAAAGGTAGGCAAAGCCAAGCAAACTAAAGGCTACCTCATTGGTAGGAGAAAACTTCTAGAAGACTGTTGGATTAAGTTCAATGATGCTCACGACAGTCTTTCATTAATTGAGGCAACAGAAGATAATGAAAAAGATCTTCAAAGGCTTCTCTCTGAGGAGCGTTTTGCCAACATTGAATCAGCTTACTGTGAAGCTTTAGGTGAACTCAACGACGTCATCGAAGAGCTTTCTACTACTGCAAATGATACGATATCTCATTCAACACCGACTCGTCTTGTGGTAAGCGGGAACAACAACATCAAATCAATTTTGCCCCCGCTTCAGCTTCCAACTTTCGACGGTTCATTTGATGAGTGGTTGAATTTCAAAGACATGTTCACCAGCTGCGTCATTAATGAAAAAACACTGTCCAACGTTCAACGACTACATTTCCTCAATTCTAGCCTTCGGGGAGGTGCAGCGGCGGTGTTAAAAAATATTCGTATTAGTGAAGACAACTTCCAAACCGCTTGGGATATTTTACAAAATCGCTATGACAACAAACGCAAACTTGTTAAACAGTATCTGCGCGATATTGTTAACCTTCCAACTATGTCTAACGAATCATCCGTGTTGTTACGTCGTATTCTTGATGGAATCACTGAAGCCGTTCGCGCTCTACAGCGACTAAGACGTCCAACAGAAAATTGGGATGATTGGTTGATTCTGCATGTCTTTGAAAAATTGGACCCTCTCACCATAAGAGAATGGGAAAGCTCACTTCAGAGCCCGAATTCCATTCCCACTTACGTGCAGCTGGAAAAGTTTTTGGAAAACCGTCTTCAAGGACTTGATGCAATGGTCGCTTGCTCGGGGTCAGGTGGACAAGTACCTGATACTTCAGCCTCATTCTCTCGAGCAAATCCAAAGACACCTAATCAAAAACAAACTTCAACTCAACCAGCCCACAGCCATCAAGCAAATTCCAACCGATGCCCAAAATTATTTGCAAAGCATGTGCTAATGTTCTGTCCTGATTTCAGAAAGCAAACGGCAACACAAAGGCTGACATTCGTGATGAAAGAAAGATTGTGTAAGAATTGTTTAAAAGCTAATCACGTACAACAACAATGTACATCAGAGTTTACCTGTTTACGATGTCATCAAAAGCATCACACAATGTTACACGATAGCATTCAGTCTCAAGAACCCAACATCAGCACAAACCATATGCAAACAAACAACACCTATTCTGGCGACGAAGAATCACTGGTAAAATTACAACCGGTTCTGTTGGCGGCAGCTCAAATCGGAGTAAGATCTGCTACTGGACATTATCTAAAACTTCGAGCTCTGTTAGACAGCGGCTCTCAAGCGTCTTTTATCAGTGAGTATGCAGTGCAACAACTTCATCTTCGGCGAACGCGGCTCCTTGTGCCGGTGACTGGGGTTGGAGGGTCGAGTGTTGTTAAGTCAACAGGTTTGGTGGATATCTCTGTGAGCTCTCTCAGAGAAACAGGTTTTGAAATAAACTGCAGAGCACTAATTTTGCCTCGTTTGGGTCGTCTCATGCCAACTCTGCGTATTGACACCAAACCTTTTGGTGAATTTTTGGACCTTGATCTGGCTGATCCAAATTTTCATGAGCCAGGCTCTATAGATGTCATATTGGGAGCTGACCTTTATGGCTCTCTATTACACGGTGAAATTATACAATCATCATCTGCTGGTGCTCCTGTAGCACAACGTACCCATTTAGGATGGGTTATCTACGGACGCTTGCCCGAATCTACAACTAGAGAGTTGTCAACGAGTTTTTGTGCATTTTCGCAGGCTGAGCTCGCTTATTTAGTTCAGTGTATGTGGAAATTTATCAAAAACGAGGATGTGGAATCTTCTTCCAAGATGACACAAGATGAACTCTACTGCGAAGAAACGGTGCAACGGACCAGCTCTGGACGATACATCGTCAAGTACCCGTTTAAGGATTCCATCGATCTTGAAAGTTTGGCGAACTCTCAAGGAGACGCTCAAAAGCTTTTTCATCACCAATTATATCGCCTAAATCGCAATCCAAAATTGAAAAAAATGCATCAAGATTTTATGTCAGAATATATTGAACTCGGGCACATGGAACCTGTGAACGAAGAAGTGTCTCCAGAAGTGTTGTCCAGCTCGACAACAAAAATGAGAGTGGTTTTCAATGCCGCTAGGAAGTACAAATCAGGTAAATCACTTAATGATTGTCTCCATGTAGGTCCTAAACTGCAGAGTGACCTGTCAGCAATAATTTTGAAATGGCGGACGCATCGAATTGGATTTATGGCAGACATTGAAAAGTGCTACAGGCAAATACTTGTCCACCGAGACGATGACGATATGCAGCGCATAATTTGGACAGATAAAGCGGGATTACCAGTTACGTACAGATTACTTACGGTCACCTATGGTTTAAACTGCTCCCCGTATGTCACAATTAAGGCTCTCCATACCCTGGCCGATGATGAAGAAGCTGACTTTCCTCAAGCTGCAAAGGTATTACGGGAATCATTTTACATGGATGACTGTCTTCATGGAACTGATTCAGTTGAGACTGCTCAACAACTACAAACAGAGCTACAGCAGTTGCTGCAACGAGGAGGTTTCATGTTAAGAAAATGGAACTCAAATTCTGACGAGTTTCTACAAGGTATTAACATGACTGAGAAGTTAAGTGACAGTTGCTGCGAACTAAATTTGGATCGAGAAACAAAAGCGCTTGGTATTTATTGGTTTTGTCAGAGTGATTGCATAGGCTATAAGGTGAACGTCACCAAAGTTTCATCAGCAATCACAAAACGTCAGCAACTGTCCGATGTTGCCAAAATTTATGACCCAACTTGTCTTCTGGCTCCAGTAGTAATTACTGGAAAAATAACCTGTCAACAACTTTGGCTGTGTGGTATATCTTGGGACGATCCACTTCCAGAGCCGCACCAGAAAAACTGGGCTAAATTTCGTGAAGAGCTTCCGCTGATTGATCACATCAAAGTTCCCAGATGGGTTTTCTCGTCACCAAACGCACTAAGTTGCCAACTACATGTCTTTTCGGATGCGTCTACCTCCGCTTATGCCGCTGTTGCCTACCTACGAGTTCAAACCTTTGACGGTGACATTAAGGTTTCGATCCTCATGGCCAAAACTAAAGTGGCGCCTTTGAAGAAAATTACTGTTCCATGTTTGGAACTCAATGGAGCACTTCTTGCCTCAAAATTGGCATTCAAAGTTCTCGAAACACTGCCACTGACGTCAATAACTCTTTACTGCTGGTCTGACTCGAAGATGGATAATCGACTGCCGTGTCGCAGTTCATAAGTTCATCCGCAAATGTGTGACCTGTATTCGCCATAGAGCACAATCCACTAACCAGATTATGGGAAATCTTCCCACTGCTCGCTGTACACCTGCAGTTCCTTTCAAGCATTCTGGTTTAGATTATGCGGGGCCCTATGCAATTCGAACTAGTAAAGGTCGAGGCCATCTTAGCTACAAAGGATGGATAGCTCTCTTTGTCTGCCTGAGCACTAGAGCTACTCATCTAGAGCTCGTCAGTGACATGACCACCGAAACATTTCTTGCTGCCTTACGACGCTTTTTTGCCCAACGAGGTTACAGTTCTAGCATCTATAGTGACTGTGCATCGACGTTTGCTGGTGCAAACGCAGTTCTGAAGGCAGGTTTTGCTGCCTATCGAAAACAGCTAGAAGAAGGGGCACGCTCCGTCTCTTGCCACGGTGTCTCGTGGCACTTCATCCCTCCAGGCTCTCCAAACTTTGGTGGCATGTGGGAGGCTGGTGTCAAAAGCATGAAGCACCATCTAAGGCGAACCATCGGAGATGCAACTCTGACTTTCGAGGAGTTTTATACCGTTCTCAGGCAAATTGCAGCGGTACTTAATTAATTATTTAATTTCAGTCCTCTCTGATGATCCCGATGACCTAACTGCTTTGACTCCGGGGCATTTCTTGGTGGGGGGTCCCATCACTGCTACTCCGGAACCAGACCTACTCGAAATCAAAACAGGTAGATTAACGCGATGGAAGCAGCTCCAGCAGATGCATCAGGATTTTTGGAAGAGATGGAACTGCGAGTGCCTTCATGAGCTACAAGTAAGAAGTAAGTGGAAACAAACCAAAACCAATATTAAAGTGGGCGACCTAGTGTTAGTCCGAGATGAACGACTACCACCCACTCAATGGCCACTTGGCCGTGCCTTAGAGGTACATACTGGTGAAGACAATCTTGTACGGGTTGCTACGATTCGTACACAGTCATCAATATATAAACGAGCTATCTCCAAGTTGGTTTTGCTTCCAATTGACAACAGCCCTATTGATGAACACGGTGGGCGGCCAGATGTTTCGTCACAATAACTGGACGAGGTGGGCGGAATGTTGAGAAGTACTTAAAAATGATAAAATAACAAGTGGCAGCCTTGCCACCAACAAAATGTCAATAAAAAGAAAAACGTCAAAAGCGAACGAAACGTCATTGTATTATAAAAACGTGGTTTGGAAGAAGTCGTGCTTTTTTTCTTTAAAATATATTTCCTTTGCTAATTAAAACTTTAGTCTTTTTTTTTTGTAAAGCTTTGCATTTTTAACAGAAATCCATAGGCTGATAACACCTACTCAATCAGGGTTTAGACCAAAACACAGCTGCACAACTGCACTTCTAAAGATAATCGACGACATACGGCAGCGAATTGAATTATGTAACTACACTGGTCTTATTGGATTTCTCTAAGGCCTTTGATACTGTTTCGCACGAAATACTTTTGAATAAACTTAAAAACCTTTTCTTTTTAGAAAACTCAGCTTTGTCCCTTATTGAAAAATACCTTAGCCATAGAACTCAGGCAGTTTATGCGAGCTCTAAGCTCTCGGATTTTCTCTCTTCTCGTTCCGGTGTGCCTCAGGGATCAATATTAGGTCCGCTTTTTTTCACGTTGTTCAACAATGACTTACCTTTGATACTCAAGCATTGTAAAATACATATGTATGCAGATGATGTGCAAATTCACTTCAGTTATCAAATAGGTATGGTTGAGGATGCAACAGCGAGAATAAATGAGGATCTGATGCGTATAGGACAGTGGTCCAGAGAAAATCGTCTGAAACTTAATTTAAATAAATGCCAGGCAATCGTTATTAATAGCACTGCTCTTGATATTTCATATTTTCTAGGGTTGAACTTGATGGGACAACGTTAAACTACGTTAAAACAGTAAAAAATCTTGGTGTAATCTTTAACCAAACCCTATCATGGCAAGTACAATCGGTCGAATTTATGCTGCTCTGCGGGTTCTGCACCTTTCTGGAAGTTATCTTCCGGTTTCAACGAAAATGATTATTGCCAAAACTCTTATCCTACCAACCCTTTTTTACGGAAGCCCGATTTTCTGCTGTTTGGACAGTGCTAGTAAACGCACACTTCAAGTAGCGTTTAACAACACAGCCCGTTTTATATATGGTTTACGTCGTTTCGATCATGTTTCTGCACAGGCAGGTAGTGTATTTAATATGCCTTTTAACAAATACATAGATTTTCTTACACTAGCATTTCTATTTAAACTTGTCCATACAAAAGCTCCAAACTACCTTTACGAAAAGCTTAATTTCCCAGTATCACAAAGAAGCAATATTCCCATTGTACCTACCTTTAAATTTAGAAACTCTAAACAACAATTCTTTGTGCACGCTGTTGGTCTTTGGAACTCCTTGCCCGCAAACCTGAGAGCACTAGATAACTACAACACTTTTGAAAATTCCTTGAAAATTCTTTACAAAAACTGAAAATATTTCTAAAACCCATTTTAACTTTTTCTTTCTAGTATTTTATGTAGAATTATAAGTTGACTAAATTTTTTTTAATTAATTTATATTAACTTCTGTTAATAATTATAATGTATATATCTTTTTTAAATATGCTTTGTTAAATAATTAAGTGTTAACCGTTATATTCTAAGTATTACAAAAAACTATTTGTTTTAAAATGCTTACATATGCTAATAAATTCAAATTCAAATATATAGAAATTCATTCGACCCCAAATACCGAATTTGCATATAACTTGACAATAGCGCCACCTATCGGGTCCAATTATAAAACAAAACCTGTCTCGGATAGACCTTATCACACCCATCAGATTTCATAAAAATCTATCAAGTCGTTTAGAAGGAGTAGGGTCATAAACAAACGCACAGGAGATATATAAGACTAGCTGACCCGGCGGACTTCGTTCCGCCTTTCCAAGTATTTGTTTTCAAATTTTAGCCCTGTAATGTGTAAAACTTTTCCTATAAAAAAAAAAAATCGGTTCACTCGGTTCGGATGATATGTGGAGCACAAATATTTTGGCTATTTAGGAAATTCAATTAGTAGGAATTTTTTTTTGTAAATTTATGTGTGTCCTAGTGACAGATCAAACAAAATATTTTTTACTATTTTGAAATGATTTCATATTTTAAATTTCTTTATATTTATCCAATAAAGCTATAACTGCATCGAAACACAAAGTCTAACAAAGTATAAAAAGTAAATTAAAGTCCAAAATAACAAAAACAATTTCATTGATGTGACATTTAAAAATTTAAATTATTTGAAAAATTAGAAACATTTTTGTACTTTTTTCACTTTGTGTTTCTATGTAGTTCAGGCTTAAAGGCTCTGGTTTATTTAATTTTGTTTTGTCCCAAATTATAGTTTGGTTTGACGTTTTGCAATTGTATATTATAGTGTGTGAAAATGTATGTGAATCCGTCTCAAAAAGAGTTTCAGATCGAGTCTTCCGGAATCTTCCGGAAAAATAGCAAATTTTTTTCAATGCAGATTGATTCGACTGCAGATTGATTGACAGATTGGAATTCGATAAGGTTCTTAACACATTTTTGTAAGTTTTCAGTGGTATTTTAGTTAGAAAAATGAGTTTACTTTTAAACTTTTACTTTAAAACTTATGTAGGTTAGGTTAGGTTAACGTGGCTATCAGCTGGAGAGCTGATACACTTAGACCATGATTGGTCCCTTGTGATACCACAATGAATCTTTAATGTTAATTCTTCCTATTCGTTGAACCATTTAGAGCTTCTAATAAAGCGAGCGAGACTACCTATGTCTATATTTGCCAACTCCCTAGGATTGTTAACCCTTAACTATAGTGGTGAAAATTTGTGGTGTTTTGAAATGATAAAATAAAATACAAAATTGAATTTTTTTATAAATTTTGTTTTTAAGCATCAAAAGATAACAATTTAAAAAAAAATAAAAAAATAAAAAAAAAAAAGAGAAAATTCATTTTCAACGGTTTTTATTAACTTTTTAAAAGTTGATGTGGGTCCCCTGGACCCACCACTATAGTTAAGGGTTAAAGTAGAATTCTCCCAAATGGAGTCTATGTCTTTGAGATAACGCAGGACATTCACAGAGAAGGTGTAGAATCGATTCCACCTCCTCCTCATCCATGCAGCTTCTGCAGAAATCATTGGAATATATTCCTAGGCGTGTTGCGTGCTTGCCTATTATGCAGTGTCCTGTTATGACACCTATTACGGAGCTGATTTGTGATCTGCTTAGAGATATTAAACGATTAGAGCGCTTCAGATCCAGTATTGGCCAGATCTGTTTAGTCGCTATGCAAGTGGTGAGATTATCCCACCTAAGGTTTGTTTTATTTGTAGCATCTTGTTTGAGCATTAGTTTACACTTAGCGATGGGGATACCTATGTTGACCTTATTTGGTAATAATGGTATCATTGTTCCACTTTTGGCAAGTTCATCAGCTCTGCAATTTCCTGAAATGTCTCTATGACCCGGCACCCAGCAAAGGTGAATGTTAAACTGCTTTGCCATCTCCATCAGAGATGAACGACAGTTAAAGGCAGTTATTGAATTGGTAGAGACAGAATCAAGAGATTTAATGGCTGCCTGGCTATCTGAGAAGATACGGATATCACTGTTTGATACCACGTTTTCTTTGAGCCAAGACAGGACTTCTTTTATTGCCAAAAGTTCCGCCTGGAACACGCTACAGTGATTTGGAAGACGAAATGAGAGACTTAAATTTAGTCTGTCTGAGTATACACCTCCACCAACTCCATCTTCAGTTTTTGATCAGTCCGTGTAAAAATGGATCGAATCATCTTGCAGGAATTCCCTATCCTCCCAGACTGATCTAGAGGGGATGGTTACCTGAAAGTTTCTATCAAATTGCAGTTGCGGGATGGTGTAGTCTATTTTACTTGGTATTGATCCGAAAGAGTTCAGAATATTGGAGTGACCAATGTTATTATTGATCCATTGTGAAGAGGCTTTGAGACGAATAGCTGTACTTGCAGCCATTTGTTTGCCATATATGTCGAGGGGTGTTAGATGGAACAACGTGTCCAGTGCTGCGGAAGGGGTTGTGCGAAGTGCACCTCCTATGCACAGACAGGCTGAACGTTGGACTTTGCTTAGTTTAACACAATTAGCATTAATATCTAGAGCAGTCCACCATACTGACACACCGTAAGTTAGAATCGGTCTGATTACTGTTGTGTAGAGCCAATGAGTAATTCGAGGTTGAATCCCCCATTTATTTCCCATGGCTTTTTTGCATGAGAAGAGTGCCACTGTGGCCTTTTTAACTCTTTCTTGAATGTTAGGTTTCCAGCTTAACTTTTTATCTAAGATCAGACCTAGATATTTTGCCTCGTCAGAGAATTTAAGTGGTATACCGTTAATGGAAGGGGGTTCTATATGAGGAATTTTGTATTTCCTGGAGAAGAGGATAAGATCTGTTTTGTGGGGATTTACATCTAGTCCACATCGATCAGTCCATCTTGTTAGCTTGTTTAAGGCATGTTGTAAGAGATCTTTAAGCGTATTGGGGTGTCTTCCTGATACGGCAATAGCAATATAATCCACATATGCAATCACTCTGTAACTCTCCGCCTCTAAGTTTCTCAACAGCTCATTTACTACCAAGTTCCATAAGAGGGGTGAAAGGACACCGCCTTGCGGCGTCCCTCTACTGACAGATCTTCTTGCAGAGGAGTCACCCAGCTTTGAGTTGATCATTCTTGTAGTTAGCATTTGTTTGATCAATTCTCCAAGCGACTCCTCCACCTTAAGAGATGACAGTGCAGACGCGATTGCAGATGTATTGACATTGTTAAAAGCACCTTGTATATCGAGGAAGGCAACCATAGTATACTCTTTATGATGGAGGGAGTATTCGATGGTTCTTACCAGTGTATGGAGAGCTGTTTCCACCGATTTCCCTTTGTAGTAAGCATGCTGTGTCATAGACAGGAGTCTAGTATCAATGCTTGTTCTTAAGTGGATATCAATCATTCGTTCAAAGGTTTTGAGAAGGAATGATGATAGACTGATAGGCCTGAGGTCTTTCGGTTCTACATGGGAATATTTTCCTGCTTTGGGTATAAATATAACTCTCACTTCTCTCCATATTACAGGTATATAAACTAGTTTCAGACAGCTATTGAAGAGCATCTCAAGGATGGGCAAAATAATGTCACTAGTATTTTGTAGTTCGGCTGGTATTATGCCATCAGGTCCTGCTGATTTATATGGTTTGAAGGTATTGATTGCCCAGTGCAGTTTTTCCCTTGTGATCAGACCTTGTGGATAAGTTACAACGTTTTCAGATATACTATATGTAACGTTACTAACAGTTTGAGTGCTTCCTGGGAAATGAGTATCAAGAAGTAGGTTGAGCGATTCTTCGCAAGAACTGGTCCAAGAGCCATCCGCATTTTTCAAGTAGCTAGGCATCATTGGATTGGTTGAGAGGATTTTTCTTAATCTAGATGCTTCGGAGGTTTCTTCTATATTGCTACAGAACTTTCTCCAAGAAGATCTTTTGGATTTCCTCAAATCTTTTTTTATATATTTTTAGGGAGTCCTTATAAGAGTCCCAATGTGAGGCATTTCTGGTGCATTTTGCTCGATTGAAAAGCTTCCTACAGCTTTTCCTAATCGGTTCGAGCTCGGAATTCCACCAATGTGGTTTCTTTTTCCCCCTCACATATGTGAGTGGACACGAGATTTCCATAGAGTTATTCAGAGCTATAGTGAGATCATTGACTTTACTGTCAAGTTCGTATATATTAGAGGGAGGACTTACAAAATTAGATTTAACTATGTTTTTGAGCGTTTCCCTGTATTTTGGCCAGTCGGTTTTCTTATAATTACGAAAATTTATCCGGCTAGGAGGTTCAACATCTAGGCTGAATTGAATGTATCGATGATCAGAGAACGAGTGTTCCTTCGATACTTTCCAATCAGTGATCATATGTTCAATACTGTCGGAGACAAGAGTTATGTCTAGGACTTCTTGTCTGTTTTTAGTAATAAAAGTGGGGTCATTCCCAATGTTACTTACAATAAGGTTAGTGCCGAGTATATAGTTAAATAGAGACTCACCTCTATCATTTATATCAGTGCTTCCCCAAACTGTATGATGGGAGTTAGCATCACTTCCAATTATGAGGCTTATCTTCTGCCGTTCAGCTTCAGCGATTATCTTTTCCAGGGTTTGTCCCGGGAGAGGGCCAAGATTATCATGTCCAAGATAGGCTGAGACTAGCCAAAATAAGCCTTTGGCTGTTTCAAGCCTGGCTGCGGTTATGTCTCTAGGGAGTAAAAATACTTTAATGCTACTTTTAACTAGAATGCAAGATCTGGGGTCACCTTTTTCCGTTGCATACAGTATGTAGTAACCAGGAGTCCTTAGTCCCCTCACCATGGATTTAACAATCCACGGTTCTTGGATAAGGACGATGTCTTCCGCTTGTTGTGTTAGGCGGAGGATTAGGGAGGCCGAAGCCTTGATGGAGTGCTGAAGGTTAATCTGTACTAGCCGCATCATTTTGGCTAGATAGATCAACCTCCACCACGGTGATATCGTCGTCCTCCAACTCAGAGGATGAGTTTAAAAGCTCATCCTCATTCAGAGGACTTAAAACTGAGTCTTCAGTTTCCATAGCGGCCAAACTGTCGACATTTTGAGAAGACTGTTCCATATTCAAGGATGGATCAGATACATGGTCTTCCATAGATGGGAAGGTAATCAATGTATCTGCACCCTCAACCACAGGAACATCTTCAGGGGGTTGTATTGGAACGCCTTCAGCGCCCAACTCATCTTTTTTATATATTTTTAGGTTGATGTGGTCAAAACCAAACCGAATCGCACCATTTGTCTGAGCTAAGAGGGCAAGGGAGTCCTTATTGACAACGATTATAGCGCTTCTATAAAGACCCTTAACCTCTTCAAGCTTTGCGACCTTCCAGTCATGAGTAGGCAAGGAGGGATTGCTTATTTTGATTATTTGGAGAATATCATCCATACACGAGGGTTCCGGAATCCATGCCCTAGCTCTAGGTCTGCAAGGGATATCCTCCTTTGCCACAACCTCGAGTTTCGCGCCTGACCAGACTTCACCCAATTTGTCAACAGCTAGCTTATACAGATTGCACGATCTCTGATCATCACACACGATAAGTTTGACATGGCCTTGATGCCAACCGCCATCGCTTGTAAGCGGAGGTGGTCCAGGATTTTCCTTCATAATATCTAAGAAGCCTGCCGAGAGCTTCACTCTTATCATGTGCCATTGATCAGAGGTTATCGTGCCATCTATATCGCTCCTATCGATAACCGCAATCACTATCTTGCCTTTGAGAGCATCGCTATAGGAGTTAGAATTAACTTGGGAAGTGCTGGTGTTATGCACTCGGGGTCGCTTGGGTGCCGGAATGACCTCTTCTAGTGACCGACCACGCTTTGACGTAGAGTCGCCGCTGGTCTTATCTAGAATTTTTCTAGCCCATTTAATCCTTGCGGAAAGCTTCGAATTTTCTCCAGACTCCAGCGCATTTCCAGAGCCCTTCAAAACCTTCTCCGCATCCCGCTTCTCCTTATAGCGATACTTTGATGGTTTTTTCTTATTGGATGTGCTCGCACGAGACACATCAGGGAGAGGTTTACTCTTTTTAGTAGTGGGAAGGCCACGTTGCGCAACCTTCCTACTACTGACACTTGGTGTTTCCACCGTTTTGTTTTTCTCGTTGTGATTTACATCAGATGGGGGGCCACGGTTAACCACAACCTCCTCACTGATGCGAATCACAGGAGAAACGACAGGCAACGCATGCGCCGCGCCGTCGCCCGGTTTAGAAGAAGAACCGGTCTCATCTGCCTTTTTGTTTTTTATTTTCATTCATTTTTGAACCCACGATTAGCGAAGAAAAAAGGTCGTTCTGCACAGAGATTCGCATATACAGAATAGGCTAGTTAATCCGGAGGTCGCCAGGTATCCGGATACTCCGTTTGCGACTGAGCTAGTTTTGAGTTGGGCTCTCAGCCAAGCTGATCATCGGCACGGGTCGTATAACACCTTGATCCAGCCCAATGGGAATTGAGATGGGGGGATTGGAGGGAGATGGAGGGAAATTAAGGGGTAGTCTCGTCAGGCAACGTAACATCACGCTGACGATATGGGTAATGGCGGCCAACGAAAGCCATCAACCGCCGGGAGGGGAGAGGAGAAGAGGTAAGGTAAAGGGAGTTGAAGCGTCCTTTGGTTTCGGGACTCCTCTGCAGAAAAAAATTCTCGAGACTCTTTGACCCTACTCAGCTTCTACAACTCGACAAGTTCGACGCTATGGTAGAAGTAAAACTTATGTAAGTAAGATTGTAAAATGCTCACTTCTGTAGTGCACCACAAAAAGTAGCACAATAGCCTTCGAAAAATTCGGCACTTCAAAAATTGGGCTTTTAGAAAATACGAATTTTCTGAATTTTCAATTCATTTGACATTACGTTACGTCACACATTTTTTCAAATTTCATTCATTTCTTCTAATTTCTTTTATTTACTTTCTCTATCAAAATGTAAAATGTATAAATAGAACGCTTAACCCAAAATCTTTTTTTTTGATAATCATCTTCGCCTCATGGCTACAATCGAAATTTGTATACTTAGTTAGTAAGTTTAAATTTTATTAAGTTGGATTATTTTGAAATGAAAGTTCGAATCTTTTTATTTAATTAAACGACTCCATACACTTAAAAAATACGACTCTTTACAAAGGACCCCGCACATTTTGTATGGGAAGTGGCCCTCGGTGAAATTGTCTGAAATTTTAGTATGTTGTTATTGTTGTTGTTCTCCCGTTATCTTGAAAACCCGAAGTGATGGGGCAAAATAGATTTCGGATTCGGTTTCAGCGACCTTAAAAACCTATGAATTTCACTAAAAAATAACGCAAAACGCAATATAGAGAGTTATTATCATAATAAAAGGTTTGAGATAGTCATCGGAAAAAAACCGTTATCTTAAAAACTGTCCATTTTTCGACTTTCTGCATTCTTTCGGCACTTCAAAAATTGGGCTTTTAGAAAATACGAATTTTCAATTTATTTGACATTACGTTACGTCACACATTTTTTCAAATTTCATTTATTTCTTCTAATTTCTTTTATTTGCTTTTTCTATCAAATTGTAAAATGTATAAATAGAACGCTTGACCCAAAATCTTTTTTCTTGATAATCATCTACGTCTCGTGGCACAGTGGGCCCATATGGCCTTAGGCGTCTGAAAAATCTGTAACTTTGTTGTCTTTTGTGATAATTGCTTCAAATTTGGAATATAATGCCTTTGATATATAACGAACGCTTTTAAAATTTAGTCGAAGTTCAAAAAGTACGATTCTCGCTTGATTTGGGTATTTAAAAATATCTGTAACTTTTTTGTCTCCTGAAATAATTAAACCAAATGTGGAACATAAAATTTTTAATGTATCAGAAATCATTTAGCGTAGTTTTTTTTTAAATGCAAATTATTTTTGAGCTTTGAAAAGCTAGGCAAAGTTCAAAAAGTACAATTTTGGCTCGACTATGGCGTTCAAAAAATCTGTCATTTCTTCGAGTCTGAAAATAATTAACTCAAATTAGGAATATAATACCTGAAATGTTTAATAAATTATTTGACACACTGTTTTTTTAGCTAATATTTTTATTTAAGTATTAAATGTTTGTTCAAAGCTAAAAAAATACGACTTTCACTAGGCTAGAACGTCTCAAAAATTTGTAACTTTTGTATCTTAAAAGATTATTTTGTCAAATTTTGCAAAATAAGATAAAACTGGTTTCTTAATTTTATAAAGGCCTTCCTTTCGTATCTTAAAATTATTTAATTACACTGGTCAACAAAATTTAACTTTTTTTTTGTCACAAGAACCAAAATATACTTTTCTAGTAGTTTTTGGCGTGTTGAATCCGAATCTGAAGTCAGAAAAATTTGATTGGCCTCCGTTTTTTAAATATTATCGTTATAAAATGCTAAAAAACGTCATTCTGGCTGTTTTCGAGATTCTATTTTTATGTGGGGTAATTCATTATAAACAAATTTGTAACGGTTATGATAAGAACAGATATTCTTCTTTCAAAAACTGTTTAAATTTTCCCGATATCTCTTTTATTGCTCGAGATATCTTAAGTTTCATTTAAAAAGCCAAAGAGAAACTAAACTTAATCTAAAGCTTAAGTCACTGGTTACAAAATTTTTGCCACAAGAACCAAAATATACTTTTCTAAAGGTTTTCGAGTTACTGAACTCAAATCCGCAAACGGAAAAATTCTATTAGCCTCCGTTCTTGAAATATAACCGTTATAAAAACAAAACATTTTTTTGCATTTTATAACGGTAATATTTCAAGAACGAAGGCTAATAGAATTTTTCTGATTGTGGATTCGAGTTCAGCAACGCAAAAACCTTTATAAAAGTATATTTTGATTCTTGTGGCAAAAAAAGTTTAATTTGATTGGCCAGTGTTGTTTCTGATTCAAAGACCGCTACTTAAATTTTAAATATCTCGGGCAATAAAAGAGATATCGGAAAGATTAAAACATTTTTTGAAAGAATAAAACTAGCTGTTATAGGCAACGTTACAAATTTATTCAAAATTAATTACTCCACATAAAAACATAACCTCGAAAACAGCCAAAATTACGTTTTTTGACATTTTCTAACGGTAATATTTCAAAAACGAAGGCCAATCAAACTTTTCTGTCTTCAGATTTGGATTCAGCACCCCAAAAACTCCTAGAAAAGTATATTTTGGTTCTTGTGGCAAAAACCTTGTTGACCAGTGTTATTTTTATAAGTATAAAATATAGAAAAAATACATTTCAATGTAGTTTCTTTGTGTTAAGTTATTTGAAATTAAAGCTATTTTATTGAAAAATTATAAAAAAAATATTGATTATACTCATTTTGAATAAAGTCGTTTGTAAGGCAAAGTGAAATAGTGGAAAAACTACGCTTTTGAGAAAAGAGCAAAAAAAGAAATCACAAAAAAAACTGGTTGTCAATTTTCACGAAAATCCTTCTTAATTAAATACTTTAAACGGCTCTTTTGAAAATCTTCGAGTAAAATCAAAACCAGTAAATAAAATCTTAGTCCGGTCAATTTAGACATTCGAGGTTACATTAATTCCTAGCAAGCTGAAAATTGGTAGGATTGTTGAAAACACCATCATAAATTAAATCTAAAAAGTCCTCATCGATCCGAGGCCTGGAAAAAAATTTACGGGGGTCAAAGATCACAAAAACTGGTTTTTCACGATTTTTAGCAAAACGGTAAGTCTTATCAAAAAATTATCAATGCAAGAATTGTAGACCAGATTATTATATATAAAAAGTGTTATGGCACTTATTTTCCTAAGACCCACCGTTTCTTAGGTATAACGATTCAAAAAGTTGAGTTGTAATCGTCATAAGCAGGCCTATTCTGAAAAAAAACTCCTAACTGAAAAGTTCCTGAAATTTCATTATTTTTTGAGCTTGAATTTCGTTCTTCAATGGTTAAGAATGTGGGGAAAGCAAAAAAAAAATGGAAATTTTCGCCATTTTTCCGATTGGGGCCCTTCTCCCGAAACCATTTCCCTAGGAATTTTTGTTTAGATTATGTCTGAATATATACAGGGTGCGCAATTGGGAATGGACAACCCTAAAACGGCTGATAGCTACACTTATGACTGTTCTAAAAACAGATAGAAAAAAGTTCTATCGCAACCAGTTCATAAAATATTGGGTTTTTTTCGTTCAGTGTATTTTAAATTTTATCATCTTATGTTTTCGTTCACTACAACCACGAAAGAATGAATTTTATTTATTTCTTTTTTATCATTTTCTACAATAATTGTATGAGTACATAAAAGCTTTAAAAACTGCACAGCTATTGCAAATTTTTGTAAAAAAAAATTTTGAAATCTGTTTTTTGATGCAAAATGTAAAAAAGTATTTTATGAAAAATTTTAAACACCTGTGGTATAAAATAAATCTATAGAAACCTAAGTGGCCAACTTTCTTAAAAATATTCTCGTGTTTTGAAATGATAAAATAAAATACAAAACTGAATTTTTTTATAAATTTTTTTATTGAGCATTAAAAGATAACAATTTTAGAAGAAGTAAAAAAAAAGAGAAAATTCATTTTCAAAATAAAATTTGCACTTTAAAATTCAGTCTTAAAAATCTTATTAACTTTTTAAAAGTAGATGTGGGTCCCCTGGACCCACCACTATAGTTAAGGGTTAAAAAAAATATTTATTTTAAAAATTATATTGAACTTTTAGGTTCATGCTATGGCCAATAAGTTAAAGAGTAATTTGCATTTTATTTCAAGTCGATAGCTTCATTAGTTTTTGAGTCACGTTGCACAGCGCGGAGAAAAATGCGTTTTGAGAAAAATGCGTTTGAAGTTTTCGTTTTCGTACTGTGGTAGGGGCTATCTAGGGACTTTTGAGGCTTCATTTAAGACAAAGACCACTGAAAATAGTTCTTCGGTTGATAAATGAATTTGTTACGCAAAAAAAAAAAAATAATGCAAAAATAAAAAATTCCAGAGGGATTTCCCCCCTTAATGTGAGTAGGTTAAATTAACACAAAATCTCATTCTGAATATAAGGAATGATGCTCTGTCATTTCCCCAAAGCCTGAAGACAACAATCTTGACAGTGCTATCAATAGAACTCAAGATATGTATTGAAACAGGTCAGGATGCACCAAAATACGTTTTTTACTATGTCTTTCGACTGATATATCGTTCTCTATCAAAGAAAAGCAGATAAAAGCAGACAATTCTTTTTGTATCTTTTAGTACATAAACCAAAGAACGAAATTGTGAAAAAAATAGACAGCGGAAACATTTAAAACTCAATTCGAAATTAAATAAAATGCACGACTGGGTCGCACGAACTTGCTCTAAGAGTTCAAGTTGCTTAAATATTTAAGACTTTTTATATAGAAACTTGAGAAATGTAGGTACATATATAAAAACCAAAAAAAAAAAAAAAATCATTTTTCAAAAAAATAAAACAATATCTGAAATCAAATCGCCCCACAAAACAAGTATGCAGTTTAAGGTGCATTTTTAGAAAAAAAAAATTTCAAAATCGTTAGAGCCGTTTTTTAAAAACCTAATTTTTTATAAATAATTTTTTGAAAAAAAAGTTTAAAAATAAAACTGGTATGCCATTTTGTAGAAACAACTAATCAACATCTAAAAACAAAATTTCAAAAAAATTCAATGTCCCGTTTTCGAAAATTTGATTTTTCAAAAAAAAATTTTCAAATTTTTTTCAAAATTCCAAAAATTATTTTTTTCAAAATTTTATTTTTGGCTTATATTTAAATTGTGTAAATGCTTTTGTATAAAAAATTTCGTTGAAATACAATAGGTAGTTTTGCAGAAAATCTGATTTGAAAAAAGCGGTCCTATGGCAGGTACCGTTAATAATGATTTTCAAAAAAAATTTTTTTCTTCAAAAGATAGATCTTGTTTAAAAACTAACACTTGAATTTTTTTAACAAAATCGTTGGAGCCGTTTTCGTGAAATTAAACTTTTCCGAAATTTTTGTATGACAGGTACCGTTATTTTTGGTCCAAAAAAAATAATTCCAAAAACCCCTCTGGAGAGTCTCCAAAAACTGCTACATTGCAAGTTTGAAGTCAATCGGTCCATCCGTTTAGGCTCTAGTTCCTTATACAGACAGACAGACAGACAGACTGACAGACTGACAGACAGACGGACAGACGGACTTCCGGGACCCACTTTTTTGGCATTGTCTATGATCGTAATGTCATGGAAAAATGTTATCTCAACTTTTTTTTTTTGTACGAATGCATAACTTGATATATAGTACCTATATCGCAAGTAAAAAGTGCAAATAAAAGCTTATTGTGTGAAAAAAATAATATTAATTAAAAATATATTTTAAAAAAAATTTATTTTCAGCAATATAAATAGCAGTTAAAATAAGCTTTCCAACGACATACAACACTTATATAATTTATTCAAATATAGTTTTCAAAACGTATCGTGAAGATTTGCTTTATTTTGTTACTCAAACAAAGTATTTTCAAGTGGAGACTACAGATACAATTTTGTAATAGAGGAACTCATTTTAAAAATCAATTTTCAATGAAAACATATAGATTGACTTTCCCTTGATTCATTTCCCTAAAGAAATTACCAAAAATTAAAATTTCATAAAAACCATTCTTGAGACGCAAATGGTCCTTTGGGCCCATTGTGCGTGGCTACAATCGAAATTTGTATACATAGTTAGTAAGTTTAAATATTATTAAGTTGGATTATTTTATTTAATTAAACGACTCCATACACTTAAAAAATACGACTCTTTACAAAGGACCCCGCACATTTTTTATGGGAAGTGGCCCTCAGAGAAATTGTCTGAAATTTTAGTATGTTGTTCTCTTGAAGCCCGTTATCTTGAAAACCCGAAGTGATGGGTCAAAAAAGACTTCGGATTCGGTTTCAGCGACCCTAAGAGTTACTATCATAATAAAAGGTTTGAGATAGTCATCGGAAAAAAATCGTTATCTTAAAAACTGTCCATTTTTCGACTTTCTGCCCATACTTTGATTAGGAGCTTCAAGAGAACAACATACTAAAATTTCAGACAATTTCACCGAGGGCCACTTCCCATACAAAATGTGCGGGGTCCTTTTAATAATGTGTTCCTATGTTAAATTTTAAATAACGCTGATAAATTGGGCAGTCAAAATTGGTTTTGGTGTTTTTTTTTTCATATGATAATGTCTAATAAATCGATGATATTCGGCTACGGGGTCCAATTATAAAACAAAACCTGTCTCGGATGGACCTTATCACACCCACCAAATTTCAGAAAAATCTATCAAGTCGTTTAGAAGGAGTAGGGTCACAAACAAACGCACAGAAGAATTATATATATAAGACTAGCTGACCCGTATTTGTAATGTTTTCAAATTTGTTTTCAAATTTTAGCCCTGTAGTGTGTAAAACTTTTCCTATACAAAAAAAAATCGGTTTACTCGGTTCGGTTGATATGTGGAGCACAAATATTTTGGCTATTTAGGAAATTCAATTAGTAGTGACAGATCAAAAAAAATATTTTTTACTATTTTGAAATGATTTCATGTTTTAAATTTCTTTATTTTTATCCAATAAAGCTATAACTGCATCAACACACAAAGTTTTACAAAGTATAAAAAGTAAATTAAAGTACAAAATAACAAAAACAATTTTATTGATGTGACAATGGGCACGTTCAAACAGCTATCGGTTAGGCTATCTGTGATACCCGTATCTGGAATATCTTTTTGAACGAAAAGCTATCCAGATAGCTTGCCAAAGCATCTACAAAAAAAACATCATGAAAATATTGAAAAGAGGTAATTGTTTCTTTTGAGCAAATTCCCGTTTTTTATTGTTGCATAGTACTTGCACAATCGATTTAACTTTAATTCTTGCAAATTTATTTTATTCTCAAGCTGAATAATCGCGCGAATAGAAATCAAAATAAAAAAAAACCAAATATTTATCAGCTGATCACTCGAATACCTGGGGCCTATTTCATAGATAATACATTACATACATTGTATGATATTGACAGTTCTGATGTATTATTTTTGTTTCATAGAAAATTTGTATGAAGAACTGTCATACATCAGTGTATGAACGGAGAATCGACTGGAAGTATTCCAATGTTGTATGATACTGTTTCATAGAAATTTATCATACATTTTTTTAATACATTTTGTGTGAATTTTTCATACAGCAAGTCATTTTGCTGTAAACAAAATTTTTTTACTTAATAGAAGTATAAAAATGGCAGTTTTGTGTACATAATTTCATCATAAGGAATATGCACATAATATATTTTGTATTTTTGCAAAGAAAATAATAATTCATTGTCTTTTCTTGTTTTATTTTTAAATATCATGACACGCAAGTTTCTGTTACTTTTCGTTTTGGTTAGTCAGTAAAACAAATTTCCTACACTCCAACGAAACCTAACCTCACAATTCATTCAAACGAAATGTCAAAATAAATACATCAACTACAACAGAATAGATTTTATAAATTACTTCCAATGAAATCTATGAAACAAAAAATTGTATGTAATGTATGAAAAAAATTTTAATGTATGATGTATGTAATGTATGTGATGTATCATCTATGAAATAGGGCCCTGAGGTATACCAAAAATTCTCGGATACCTTCAGATTATTTTTTGACAGAAAATGGTTCGTTTCTTTGCTAATTTTTAACACTGTTTACAACAACAAAAAGCTATCCGATAGCTTTATGTTAACTGTTTGAACGTGCCCAATTAAAAATTTAAATTATTTGAAAAATTAGAAACTTTTTTGTACTTTTTTCACTTTGTGTTTCTATGTAGTTCAGGCTTAAAGGCTCTGGTTTATTAAATTTTGTTTTGTCCCAAATTATAGATTGGTTTGACGTTTTGCAGTTGTATATTATAGTGTGTGTGAAAATGTATGTGAAGCCGTCTCAAAAAGAGTTTCAGATCGAGTCTTCCGGAATCTTCCGGAAAAATAGCAAATTTTTTTCAATGCAGATTGATTCGACTGCAGATTGAATTTTTGGTTGTTTGGAATTCGAAATAAGGTTCTTAACACATTTTTGTAAGTTTTCAGTGGTATTTTAGTTAGAAAAATGAGTTTACTTTTAAACTTTCACTTTAGAACTTATGTAAGTAAGATTATAAAATGCTCACTTCTGTAGTGCATCACAAAAAGTAGCACAATTAGTTTTCAACTCCTTCAGACTTTTTTTCCATAAATATTTCAAAATGGCCTTCGAAAAATTCGGCACTTCAAAAATTGGGCTTTTAGAAAATACGAATTTTCAATTTATTTGACATTACGTTACGTCACACATTTTTTCAAATTTCATTTATTTCTTCTAATTTCTTTTATTTCCTTTTTCTATCAAAATGTAAAATGTATAAATGGAAGGCTTAACCCAAAATCTTTTTTCTTGATAATCATCTACTTCTCGTGGCACAGTGGGCCCATATGGCCATAGGCGTCTGAAAAATCTGTAACTTTGTTGTCTTTTGTGATATTTGCTTCAAATTTGGAATATAATGCCTTTGATATATAACGAACGCTTTTAAAATTTAGTCGAAGTTCAAAAAGTACGATTCTCGCTTGATTTGGGTATTTAAAAATATCTGTAACTTTTTTGTCTCCTGAAATAATTAAACCAAATGTGGAACATAAAATTTTTAATGTATCAGAAATCATTATGCGTAGTTTTTTTTTAAATGCAAATTATTTTTGAGCTTTGAAAAGCTAGGCAAAGTTCAAAAAGTACAATTTTGGCTCGACTATGGCGTTCAAAAAATCTGTCATTTCTTCGAGTCTGAAAATAATTAACTCAAATTAGGAATATAATACCTGAAATGTTTAATAAATTATTTGACACACTGTTTTTTTAGCTAATATTTTTATTTAAGTATTAAATGTTTGTTCAAAGCTAAAAAAATACGACTTTGACTAGGCTAGAACGTCTCAAAAATTTGTAACTTTTGTATCTTAAAAGATTATTTTGTCAAATTTTGCAAAATAAGATAAAACTGGTTTCTTAATTTTATAAAGGCCTTCCTTTCGTATCTTAAAATTATTTAATTACACTGGTCAACAAAATTTAACTTTTTTTTTGTCACAAGAACCAAAATATACTTTTCTAGTAGTTTTTGGCGTGTTGAATCCGAATCTGAAGTCAGAAAAATTTGATTGGCCTCCGTTTTTTAAATATTATCGTTATAAAATGCTAAAAAACGTCATTCTGGCTGTTTTCGAGATTCTATTTTTATGTGGGGTAATTCATTATAAACAAATTTGTAACGGTTATGATAAGAACAGATATTCTTCTTTCAAAAACTGTTTAAATTTTCCCGATATCTCTTTTATTGCTCGAGATATCTTAAGTTTCATTTAAAAAGCCAAAGAGAAACTAAACTTAATCTAAAGCTTAAGTCACTGGTTACAAAATTTTTGCCACAAGAACCAAAATATACTTTTCTAAAGGTTTTCGAGTTACTGAACTCAAATCCGCAAACGGAAAAATTCTATTAGCCTCCGTTCTTGAAATATAACCGTTATAAAAACAAAACATTTTTTTGCATTTTATAACGGTAATATTTCAAGAACGAAGGCTAATAGAATTTTTCTGATTGTGGATTCGAGTTCAGCAACGCAAAAACCTTTATAAAAGTATATTTTGATTCTTGTGGCAAAAAAAGTTTAATTTGATTGGCCAGTGTTGTTTCTGATTCAAAGACCGCTACTTAAATTTTAAATATCTCGGGCAATAAAAGAGATATCGGAAAGATTAAAACATTTTTTGAAAGAATAAAACTAGCTGTTATAGGCAACGTTACAAATTTATTCAAAATTAATTACTCCACATAAAAACATAACCTCGAAAACAGCCAAAATTACGTTTTTTGACATTTTCTAACGGTAATATTTCAAAAACGAAGGCCAATCAAACTTTTCTGTCTTCAGATTTGGATTCAGCACCCCAAAAACTCCTAGAAAAGTATATTTTGGTTCTTGTGGCAAAAACCTTGTTGACCAGTGTTATTTTTATAAGTATAAAATATAGAAAAAATACATTTCAATGTAGTTTCTTTGTGTTAAGTTATTTGAAATTAAAGCTATTTTATTGAAAAATTATAAAAAAAATATTGATTATACTCATTTTGAATAAAGTCGTTTGTAAGGCAAAGTGAAATAGTGGAAAAACTACGCTTTTGAGAAAAGAGCAAAAAAAGAAATCACAAAAAAAAACTGGTTGTCAATTTTCACGAAAATCCTTCTTAATTAAATACTTTAAACGGCTCTTTTGAAAATCTTCGAGTAAAATCAAAACCAGTAAATAAAATCTTAGTCCGGTCAATTTAGACATTCGAGGTTACATTAATTCCTAGCAAGCTGAAAATTGGTAGGATTGTTGAAAACACCATCATAAATTAAATCTAAAAAGTCCTCATCGATCCGAGGCCTGGAAAAAAATTTACGGGGGTCAAAGATCACAAAAACTGGTTTTTCACGATTTTTAGCAAAACGGTAAGTCTTATCAAAAAATTATCAATGCAAGAATTGTAGACCAGATTATTATATATAAAAAGTGTTATGGCACTTATTTCCCTAAGACCCACCGTTTCTTAGGTATAACGATTCAAAAAGTTGAGTTGTAATCGTCATAAGCAGGCCTATTCTGAAAAAAAAACTCCTAACTGAAAAGTTCCTGAAATTTCATTATTTTTTGAGCTTGAATTTCGTTCTTCAATGGTTAAGAATGTGGGGAAAGCAAAAAAAAAAATGGAAATTTTCGCCATTTTTCCGATTGGGGCCCTTCTCCCGAAACCATTTCCCTAGGAATTTTTGTTTAGATTATGTCTGAATATATACAGGGTGCGCAATTGGGAATGGACAACCCTAAAACGGCTGATAGCTACACTTATGACTGTTCTAAAAACAGATAGAAAAAAGTTCTATCGCAACCAGTTCATAAAATATTGGGTTTTTTTCGTTCAGTGTATTTTAAATTTTATCATCTTATGTTTTCGTTCACTACAACCACGAAAGAATGAATTTTATTTATTTCTTTTTTATCATTTTCTACAATAATTGTATGAGTACATAAAAGCTTTAAAAACTGCACAGCTATTGCAAATTTTTGTAAAAAAAAATTTTGAAATCTGTTTTTTGATGCAAAATGTAAAAAAGTATTTTATGAAAAATTTTAAACACCTGTGGTATAAAATAAATCTATAGAAACCTAAGTGGCCAACTTTCTTAAAAATATTCTCGTTTAAGGGGAAGTTTATTTCCAATAAAATATATATATACGCATTGCATAAACCTAAATTTAGTAAAAAAAAGTGTAAAATAAAAATTAGAGACCAAAAAAACCAAAAAACACAATGTTTTTTTATAAAAACATTCTTAACCCTTAACTATAGTGGTGAAATTTTGTGAAGTATCTATAGTGGTGGGTCCAGTGGACCCAGGTGTTTTGAAATGATAAAATAAAATACAAAACTGATTTTTTTTATAAATTTTTTTATTGAGCATTAAAAGATAACAATTTTAGAAGAAGTAAAAAAAAAGAGAAAATTCATTTTCAAAATAAAATTTGCACTTTAAAATTCAGTCTTAAAAATCTTATTAACTTTTTAAAAGTAGATGTGGGTCCCCTGGACCCACCACTATAGTTAAGGGTTAAAAAAAATATTTATTTTAAAAATTATATTGAACTTTTAGGTTCATGCTATGGCCAATAAGTTAAAGAGTAATTTGCATTTTATTTCAAGTCGATAGCTTCATTAGTTTTTGAGTCACGTTGCACAGCGCGGAGAAAAATGCGTTTTGAGAAAAATGCGTTTGAAGTTTTCGTTTTCGTACTGTGGTAGGGGCTATCTAGGGACTTTTGAGGCTTCATTTAAGACAAAGACCACTGAAAATAGTTCTTCGGTTGATAAATGAATTTGTTACGCAAAAAAAAAAATAATGCAAAAATAAAAAATTCCAGAGGGATTTCTCCCCTTAATGTGAGTAGGTTAAATTAACACAAAATCTCATTCTGAATATAAGGAATGATGCTCTGTCATTTCCCCAAAGCCTGAAGACAACAATCTTGACAGTGCTATCAATAGAACTCAAGATATGTATTGAAACAGGTCAGGATGCACCAAAATACGTTTTTTACTATGTCTTTCGACTGATATATCGTTCTCTATCAAAGAAAAGCAGATAAAAGCAGACAATTCTTTTTGTATCTTTTAGTACATAAACCAAAGAACGAAATTGTGAAAAAAATAGACAGCGGAAACATTTAAAACTCAATTCGAAATTAAAAAAGTGCAAATAAAAGCTTATTGTGTGAAAAAAATAATATTAATTATAAATATATTTAAAAAAAAATTTATTTTCAGCAATATAAATAGCAGTTAAAATAAGCTTTCCAACGACATACAACACTTATATAATTTATTCAAATATAGTTTTCAAAACGTATCGTGAAGATTTGCTTTATTTTGTTACTCAAACAAAGTATTTTCAAGTGGAGACTACAGATACAATTTTGTAATAGAGGAACTCATTTTAAAAATCAATTTTCAATGAAAACATATAGATTGACTTTCCCTTGATTCATTTCCCTAAAGAAATTACCAAAAATTAAAATTTCATAAAAACCATTTTTGAGACGCAAATGGTCCTTTGGGCCCATTGTGCGTGGCTACAATCGAAATTTGTATACATAGTTAGTAAGTTTAAATATTATTAAGTTGGATTATTTTATTTAATTAAACGACTCCATACACTTAAAAAATACGACTCTTTACAAAGGACCCCGCACATTTTTTATGGGAAGTGGCCCTCAGAGAAATTGTCTGAAATTTTAGTATGTTGTTCTCTTGAAGCCCGTTATCTTGAAAACCCGAAGTGATGGGTCAAAAAAGACTTCGGATTCGGTTTCAGCGACCCTAAGAGTTACTATCATAATAAAAGGTTTGAGATAGTCATCGGAAAAAAATCGTTATCTTAAAAACTGTCCGTTTTTCGACTTTCTGCCCATACTTTGATTAGGAGCTTCAAGAGAACAACATACTAAAATTTCAGAAAATTTCACCGAGGGCCACTTCCCATACAAAATGTGCGGGGTCCTTTTAATAATGTGTTCCGATGTTAAATTTTAAATAACGCTGATAAATTGGGCAGTCAAAATTGGTTTTGGTGTTTTTTTTTTTTGATATGATAATGTCTAATAAATCGATGATATTCGGCTACGGGGTCCAATTATAAAACAAAACCTGTCTCGGATGGACCTTATCACACCCACCAAATTTCAGAAAAATCTATCAAGTCGTTTAGAAGGAGTAGGGTCACAAACAAACGCACAGAAGAATTATATATATAAGACTAGCTGACCCGTATTTGTATTGTTTTCAAATTTGTTTTCAAATTTTAGCCCTGTAGTGTGTAAAACTTTTCCTATACAAAAAAAAATCGGTTTACTCGGTTCGGTTGATATGTGGAGCACAAATATTTTGGCTATTTAGGAAATTCAATTAGTAGTGACAGATCAAAAAAAAATATTTTTTACTATTTTGAAATGATTTCATGTTTTAAATTTCTTTATTTTTATCCAATAAAGCTATAACTGCATCAACACACAAAGTTTTACAAAGTATAAAAAGTAAATTAAAGTACAAAATAACAAAAACAATTTTATTGATGTGACAATGGGCACGTTCAAACAGCTATCGGTTAGGCTATCTGTGATACCCGTATCTGGAATATCTTTTTGAACGAAAAGCTATCCAGATAGCTTGCCAAAGCACCTACAAAAAAAACATCATGAAAATATTGAAAAGAGGTAATTGTTTCTTTTGAGCAAATTCCCGTTTTTTTATTGTTGCATAGTACTTGCACAATCGATTTAACTTTAATTCTTGCAAATTTATTTTATTCTCAAGCTGAATAATCGCGCGAATAGAAATCAAAATAAAAAAAAACCAAATATTTATCAGCTGATCACTCGAATACCTGGGGCCTATTTCATAGATAATACATTACATACATTGTATGATATTGACAGTTCTGATGTATTATTTTTGTTTCATAGAAAATTTGTATGAAGAACTGTCATACATCAGTGTATGGACGGAGAATCGACTGGAAGTATTCCAATGTTGTATGATACTGTTTCATAGAAATTTATCATACATTGTTTTAATACATTTTGTGTGAATTTTTCATACAGCAAGTCATTTTGCTGTAAACAAAATTTTTTTACTTAATAGAAGTATAAAAATGGCAGTTTTGTGTACATAATTTCATCATAAGGAATATGCACATAATATATTTTGTATTTTTGCAAAGAAAATAATAATTCATTGTCTTTTCTTGTTTTATTTTTAAATATCATGACACGCAAGTTTCTGTTACTTTTCGTTTTGGTTAGTCAGTAAAACAAATTTCCTACACTCCAACGAAACCTAACCTCACAATTCATTCAAACGAAATGTCAAAATAAATACATCAACTACAACAGAATAGATTTTATAAATTACTTCCAATGAAATCTATGAAACAAAAAATTGTATGTAATGTATGAAAAAAATTTTAATGTATGATGTATGTAATGTATGACTGTGATGTATCATCTATGAAATAGGGCCCTGAGGTATACCAAAAATTCTCGGATACCTTCAGATTATTTTTTGACAGAAAATGGTTCGTTTCTTTGCTAATTTTTAACACTTTTTACAACAACAAAAAGCTATCCGATAGCTTTATGTTAACTGTTTGAACGTGCCCAATTAAAAATTTAAATTATTTGAAAAATTAGAAACTTTTTTGTACTTTTTTCACTTTGTGTTTCTATGTAGTTCAGGCTTAAAGGCTCTGGTTTATTAAATTTTGTTTTGTCCCAAATTATAGATTGGTTTGACGTTTTGCAGTTGTATATTATAGTGTGTGTGAAAATGTATGTGAAGCCGTCTCAAAAAGAGTTTCAGATCGAGTCTTCCGGAATCTTCCGGAAAAATAGCAAATTTTTTTCAATGCAGATTGATTCGACTGCAGATTGAATTTTTGGTTGTTTGGAATTCGAAATAAGGTTCTTAACACATTTTTGTAAGTTTTCAGTGGTATTTTAGTTAGAAAAATGAGTTTACTTTTAAACTTTCACTTTAGAACTTATGTAAGTAAGATTATAAAATGCTCACTTCTGTAGTGCATCACAAAAAGTAGCACAATTAGTTTTCAACTCCTTCAGACTTTTTTTCCATAAATATTTCAAAATGGCCTTCGAAAAATTCGGCACTTCAAAAATTGGGCTTTTAGAAAATACGAATTTTCAATTTATTTGACATTACGTTACGTCACACATTTTTTCAAATTTCATTTATTTCTTCTAATTTCTTTTATTTCCTTTTTCTATCAAAATGTAAAATGTATAAATGGAAGGCTTAACCCAAAATCTTTTTTCTTGATAATCATCTACTTCTCGTGGCACAGTGGGCCCATATGGCCATAGGCGTCTGAAAAATCTGTAACTTTGTTGTCTTTTGTGATATTTGCTTCAAATTTGGAATATAATGCCTTTGATATATAACGAAAGCTTTTAAAATTTAGTCGAAGTTCAAAAAGTACGATTCTCGCTTGATTTGGGTATTTAAAAATATCTGTAACTTTTTTGTCTCCTGAAATAATTAAACCAAATGTGGAACATATAATTTTTAATGTATCAGAAATCATTAAGCGTAGTTTTTTTTTAAAAGCAAATTATTTTTGAGCTTTGAAAAGCTAGGCAAAGTTCAAAAAGTACAATTTTGGCTCGACTATGGCGTTCAAAAAATCTGTCATTTCTTCGAGTCTGAAAATAATTAACTCAAGTTAGGAATATATTACCTGAAATGTTTAATAAATTATTTGACACACTGTTTTTTCAGCTAATATTTTTATTTAAGTATTAAATGTTTGTTCAAAGCTAAAAAAATACGACTTTGACTAGTCTAGAACGTCTCAAAAATCTGTAACTTTTGTATCTTCAAAGATTATTTTGTAAAGGCCTTCCTTTCGTGTCTTAAAATTATTTAATTATTTTTATGAGTATAAAATATAGAAAAAATACATTTCAATGTAATTTCTTTGTGTTACGTTATTTGAAATTAAAGCTATTTTATTGAAAAATTATAAGAAAAATATTGATTATACTCACTTTAAATAAAGTCGTTTGTAAGGCAAAGTGAAATAGTGGAAAAACTACGCTTTTGAGAAAAGAGCAAGAAAAGAAATCACAAAAAAAAAACTGGTTGTCAATTTTCACGACAATCCTTCTTAATTAAATACTTTAAACGGCTCTTTTGAAAATCTTCGAGTAAAATCAAAACCAGTAAATAAAATCTCTATGTAACTTTTTCCATAGATGAAATTTTTTTCAACAATTACAATATTATTTTTATTTATTTATTTATTTATTTCATGATAAACCTATACACATTAAGACATATTGTCTTATAACTTAGGTAAGGGCTACAATTAAACATTTTAAGAAAGCTAGGATTTGACAATTTTGTTACTTAAATACATTCAAAAGAAAAAAAAAATTATACAAACAAAATTAAAACAAGAAAGAAAAAAAGAAAAAAGAGGAAGAGAGGAAAAAACTGGAAATTTGTTATTAGTAATTTGATAATTAATAAATTATTGTGAAAAGTGAAACTTTATTTTGGTCTGTAGTTTCAAAACTTCGTCTATTTCTCTTATGTTTCGTGGAAGAGAGAGGTATAGCGCGGGTGAATAAGCATTCGCGTCCTTTGCGAGGATGGCATAGTTATAAAATTACTGAGATATTGGGGTTCACGATTAAGTAATTAAGGAAATTTTCAAATGTCATATTTAATAGGTTTTTGGAAAATCTAGATACACTGTCATATCTTCTTAGGCCGTAAATATAGCGTACCAGGCTGTTAAAAACGACATTTAGCTTTCTTTTACTGATGGAATCGCAACATGAATAAATTTCGCAACCATAAATGAGTGTAGGTAAGACCAGCGTTCTCGCTAATAACATCCGCACTTTTATGGGCGTAAAGGATTGTGTTGCCCACATAGTTCGAAGGATGCCATATGTTTTACCGACAGCTATGTTTATGTGATTGTTCCAGGTTAGAGTTCGGTTGAAAATCATACCTAGATTTTTAGCGGTTTCAACATATTCAATTGGGGAGTTTTGTAAGAGCACCGGAGAAAAGTAAGAAAGGTCAACAACTTACAGATTTCTTAGGATTTAATAGGAGACCATTTTTCTGTGACCAACATACGATATTATCAAGATCTTCATTGAGACAGCTTACACCGTGTTCTATAAGGCCTAACGGGCAACTCAAATAAATTTGCACATCATCAGCATACATGTGGATTGAACTATATTTTACCACTGATGGTAACTCATTTACATAAAGTGAGAATAACAAAGGACCCAGAATCGAACTTTGTGGAACACCGCGAGAGATTGGGAGGAAGTCGGACAAATTGTTGTTTAATTGAACTGCTTGCATTCGATCTGTTAAGTAAGAACGCAAAAGCTTCACAGCACAGAACGAAAAATTAAACTGTCGAAAGAGCTTGTCACATAAAAGTAAGTGGTCGACTATATCGAATGCCTTCGAGAAATCTAGGAGTACCAAAAAGTTAATTTTATCTTTATCTAAATCTTGTCGCAAATCTTCCGTTACTTTAAGTAAAGCTGTGATGCAACTATGACCTTTCCGAAAACCAGATTGTTTAGGTGTCAGTAAATTTGTAGAGCCGAGATATGTGGTCATTTGATTTTGCAGAATTCTCTCGAAAACTTTTGACAAGAAAGGTAAAATTGCAATTGGCCGGAATTCATCACATTTAGAATTTTTAGGAATTGGAAAAATCTTTGCCTTTTTCTATTGATCCGGATATTTGCCTGATGTTAAAATAGTATTGAAGATGTATGTTACGAAAGGTAAAACAAATGGCAATATCAGCTTGAGAAATTTTGGATACATCTCATCAAGCCCAATAGCATTAGATTTAATTGATAAGATACTAGCAACCACTTCAGTGCTATCGACTGATCTAAATGTAAAATTAGAGATATTAAAAGCATTGTTTAGAGGAGCCTCTGTAACACCAGCTGTAGCTAAAGGAGGCGCTAGAAGCGAAATAAATTTTCTGTTGAGTTCATTACAATTATTACCGTCAACACAAGAATTTTTGCTTCTGACAACACCTATTTGTCGAAGATTGGTCCATAATTGTCGACCGGTCAACGAAGGATTTAATCTGGAGGAGTATATTTCACGTTTACTTGATCGTATTGCTTGTACAACCTGGTTCCGAAGTGAGCGGTAGGTGAAGAGATGTTCATTTATACGAAACCGTTTCCAGCGTCTGTACGCATTGTCTCGATCTAGCATTAGAGACCGAATTTGGTGAGAAAACCATGGTTTTATGACAGGTGTACAATTTTTTGTTACCAGTGGAACATGCCTGTTGAAAAGCGTAAGAGTGCAATCATTGAAAAATTGAATTTGTTCATCCGACGATGGTAGATAATAAATTGCACCCCAGTTAATACTTCTCACATGTTCTTCCAAAACACTATTGTCTATTCCGCTAAAAGCCCTGTATTGGATGGTGCGAACTACCGAAGTTACGTTGTAATCGAAAGTCATAAATATTAAATCGTGCCTTGAGAAAGCAGCAGCTGAAAGCTGATCATACAGTTTCACTTTTTCCAAGCTGCTCACCCAAAATATATCAAGTAACGTTGGAAGATAGTTAGAAAAGTGCGTTGGGTTGATGGTATTAACAGCACTTAAACTTATCGAGCTCATTGAATTGAGAAGTGATCGATCTGCTAATAAGTTAGAATTAAAATCTCCACATACTATTATGTTGGGACAGAATAAGGAGACTTCCTCCATTAATGTAATGAAAGGCAAAATATCTATATTTCTATTTGGTCTATACACATTGCCCAATAAAAGCTTATCTCCCTCACCTAAAATCTCAACGAAAAATTAAATTCTAACATTTTTCTGCTACCTTAGACTAATAGTACAATGACAGCATTGTTCAAAATACAAATATCTTCAATTTCGGGTGCATATACTTAGTCTAAGGGCCCACAGCAAATATTGGGAATGGAGGTATAACCAAAATGTGAGTAGCTATGCAGTTTTATAGCCTTATGCGTTCTAATAACGAATTCAAAAGACTGGCAGCTTTAAATCGCGGCTTTATATGGTTTCCGAGGGGTTAAATATCGCGAGTTTTCCAATTAAGGGGGGAAATCTATCTGGAAGACAGCTTTTTCAATAATTTTTTTTTGGAAAACCGAAAGCATTTATTGAAATTTGGAAAAGTATATGATATTATTGACATTATCAAGTTTTGATAAAATTTTTTTGAAATAAAATAAAAACAAAATGGCAGCTCTACAGCTATTTAAAGTTGGCATCTACAGTTTGCGCCGTGCAATGCCCAAGTCCAGAAAATTATTTATAACCAAAAAAGAATTTTTTTCCAATAAAATATATATATACGCATTGCATAAACCTAAATTTAGTAAAAAAAAGTGTAAAATAAAAATTAGAGACCAAAAAAACGAAGAAACACAATGTTTTTTTATAAAAACATTCTTAAAAAAATATTTATTGTAAAAATAATATTGAACTTTTAGGTTCATGCTATGGCCAATAAGTTAAAGAGTAATTTGCATTTTATTTCGGGTCGATAGCTTCATTAGTTTGCACAGCGCGGAAAAAAACGCGTTTCGAGAAAAATGCGTTTGAAGTTTTCGTTTTCGTACTGTGGTAGGTTCGGAGCGTGTAGGTTTCGGGACTATCTAGGGACTTTTGAGGCTTCATTTAAGATAAAGACCACTGAAAATAGTTCTTCGGTTGATAAATGAATTTGTTACGCAAAAAAAAATAATGCAAAAAAAAAATTACAGAGGGATTTCCCCCCTTAATGTGAGTGGGCTAAATTAACACAAAATCTCATTCTGAATATAAGGAATGATGCTCTGTCATTTCCCCAAAGCCTGAAGACAACAATCTTGACAGTGCTATCAATAGAACTCAAGATATGTATTGAAACAGGTCAGGATGCACCAAAATACGTTTTTTACTATGTCTTTCGACTGATATATCGTTCTCTATCAAAGAAAAGCAGATAAAAGCAGCCAATTATTTTTGTATTTTTTAGTACATAAACCAAAGAACAAAATTGTGAAACAAAATAGACAGCGGAAACATTTAAAACTCAATTCGAAATTAAAAAAGTGCAAATAAAAGCTTATTGTGTGAAAAAAATAATATTAATAATAATATTTTAATAAAATTTTATTTTCAGCAATATAAATAGCAGTTAAAATAAGCTTTCCAACGACATACAACACTTATATAATTTATTCAAATACAGTCGTCGGCATAATTATTTTGACTAATTTACAATTCTCGATCTGATAAGAATAATTTCTTACGGTTAAACTTTTTATAGGTAAAGTTAATGGTTGTTTATTAAGTATGTTATGGTGAATCTCATGGTGGTCAAAGTAAGTCATATGAGTGAAATTTGGCTTTCAGACAGCTTTTTTTGTATTACAAGTGCTATTTTTTGAGCGGCATAAGTATTTTGACCAGCATTCTTTTTCAATTTTGGTAAGGTAAAGTAATACCTTTTACTTATTTTAAGCATGTATTCAACTGCTGAACATGTTTAGGCTCAGATTCATAAAAAAAATTTGGAAAATTTCGCAAAAAACATTGAAATTGGGGCATTTATTGTTTTAAGTTAAAATTCCCGCTACCTTGTAAACAAATCAATGGAGAACTGATTTGTTTGCGTCAAATTATGTCTTAGCTAATAAAGAAACACAAGAGTACGAGTACTGAGTAGAATCAGCCATGAATCTGTACAAAACAAAAAATTACACAAAAAAAAGACAATTTTTTTTTTGCTCACTTTGAATCCCAGATTGAACCCTTATATCATGGAGCAGGAAATGAAATCTCTAAGGAAGAATTCCTCATCAGAAAGCAAAGATTCCCAGGAGACTTAGGAAACACAATTTTGGGACTTATTGAGCAAGAAAAGCACTAGTTAACTTCTTGAAAGCATGTTAAAAACTATGAAATTCGCAAAAAAGCATGTTGGTAAGATTTTTTTTTTCTTGAACAAAGTTTTTTAGACCGCATCCGAACAAAATTCACTCTTGGTGATTTATGGAGTGCAAAAAAACTTTCATCGGTCCATTTAACTTTGATCCAGAAAGAATTAGGCTTACCAACGTGCTTTTTTGCGAATTTCATAGTTTTTAACATGCTTTCAAGAAGTTAACTAGTGCTTTTCCTGCTGAATAAGTCCCAAAATTGTGTTTCCTAAGTCTCCTGAGAATCTGTGCTTGCTGAGGAGGAATTCTTCCCTAGTGATTTCATTTCCAGCTCCATGATATAAGGGTTCAATCTGGGATTCAAAGTGAACTACGCAAAAAAAAAAATTGTCTTTTTTTTGTGTAATTTTTTGTTTTGTTCAGATTCATGGCTGATTCTACTCAGTACTCGTACTTTTATATTTCTTTATTAGCTAAGACATAATTTGACGCAAACAAATCAGTTCTCCATTGATTTGTTTACAAGGTAACGGGAATTTTAACTTGTAACAATAAATGCCCTAATTTTAATATTTATTTGCGAAATGTTTCGAATTTTTTTTATGAATGTGAGCCTTAACATGTTCAACAGTTAGATACATACTTAAAATAAGCAAAATGTATTACTTTACCTTACCAAAATTGAAAAAGAATGCTGGTCAAAATACTTATGCCGCTTAAAAAAGAGGACTTCTAATACAAAAAAAGCTGCCTGAAAGCCAAATTTCACTCATATGACTTACTTTGACCACCATGAGATTCACCATAACATACTCAATAAATAACCACTATCTTTACCTATATAAAGTTTAACCGTTAGAAATTATTCTTATTAGATCGAGAATTGTAAATTAGTCAAAATAATTATGCCGACGACTGTATAGTTTTCAAAACGTATCGTGAAGATTTGCTTTATTTTGTTACTCAAACAAAGTATTTTCAAGTGGAGACTACAGATACAATTTTGTAATAGAGGAACTCATTTTAAAAATCAATTTTCAATGAAAACATATAGATTGACTTTCCCTTGATTCATTTCCCTAAAGAAATTACCAAAAATTAAAATTTCATAAAAACCATTTTTGAGACGCAAATGGTCGTTTGGGCCCATTGTGCGCCGGGCGCCCTTATGTGAATATATTCTTTCCATTTGCTTAGAATGCGCAAGTTATTTTTGAAATAGAGCATATAAACTGTTTTTTAGACCAAAAAATTACGCTTTCTGCATCATTTTATTAAGTTTTCCATCCAGAAATACGTTTGAAAATGTTCACTTTTGTACTTTTAAGCCAATCAAGTTAATGCTTAAATGCTAATATTATATTTTTTTATTTAAAAAAAAAAAACAAAAATAACGTGTTTCATAAAAAATATAAATTTTCACGTAGATAAAACGTTGCGCCTTGCGAAAAACCATCTTACTGCGCTCCTGACTTTTCGTCAAGAAATGGCCGAGTTAATGATTTTTGACGTCATAACGCACCGAATGCACCACTGGGCGACGAGGAGAATGGTAAATAGTCAAATCCCTCTTGACTGACAGATTTTCAAATCTTTAACGAGTTCATAGCATTCACTGATTGTGTCAACCTCATTTTTAATTCAAATTTGGTAAAAATATTAATTTACCAAATAGTATAAAATAAAAAAAAAATCGTAAATCTAGGAATTTTGCCATATTTCGACAAATTTCAAAACGCATTTGCGACCCGAAGTCCTTACCCAATTTGAACAATTTTTTTTTCTACTTAATATTTAGCTTATATAAACTTCAACATATCTTACCATATCATTGAAAGCCAGAAGAAGCTTATGATGAGAATGAAAGTCGAGTTTACAGTAAATAACATTAGAGTTTACGCAATCCGCCGTAAATTTTGCCAATGGTATAATTTATTTGATATTCTGCCGAAAGAGAACTGTTGACTTTATAATTAAGACTAGTCACTGTGCTCATAAATTTAAGCTTCACTTGAGAAAGATAAACTGTCGGTAAGAGTAAAGTATTAAACTGTCTTTTAAAGGTTAGTCCATTGTTTTGGAACCATTTGAATATTTCAAAAAGATCCTTATGCCACCCAAACTTGTAAAACAAAATAATTTTTTTTAGAAATAACAAAATCAATTTTTTGAACGATTGTTTTATTATTTCATCCAAAAACTATTTGATCAAAATAGGGGCTGAAGATGATCCCATGAATAATGCAGCTTTTGTTCTAATCTCCCCTCATTTAAAATTGAAATAATTATAGTCGATCAAACAAAAATTCATCAGATTCATGATTCATTAATGTTGTTTTTTGAAATCACTTTTCTGCAAACGTAGTAATGTGAAAACTGAAATTCAAAATTGGATGTGTCATTGGGTTGATTTAGAAGAATAGTCTAATAGCCGATTTCATAAAGCCCTTTAAATATTTATCTGGCTTTTACGTCCTAAAATGACGTTTGTTCCATACAAAAAACGTCATTTAAAAATTTAAAAGCCATTTAAATGTTTATGAAATCAGTCATAAGTTTAATAAAAATTTAAAAGCACCTCTTACAGTGGCGTATCCAGAAAAAAATTTGGAGGGGGCTGGAAAATTTTTCATACATTTTTTTGAGGGAAATGTACGAAAAAATGTTCTCTCCTTTTTATTAATCTTTGATAGAGAGTGAAGTACTGCGGTACTGAAAGTGGTATAGTAGCATTTTACTGCTCTCGACAGCTTCGTACTACTGTCTCCTCCTTTCACATCCAAAGTCGTGTTTCATCAATGTTCTTGTATCCCAAACATTTTACACAAGCAGTTGAGTCATACGTCTTAAAAAAACACTTTATTTCGTGCTAAATTCAAAACAGTTTACAGATTTATTCCTATCAAGTCTAGTTTTTGAGCTATACTCATAATTATTTTCGGTATAAGCACCCATGTTCCGCTATTCGACCGAAAGTGAATTGAAATCACTTTCAAATGTCACGTGAAATGAAAAAATATCATATTCTTCATTTCGATAGATTTCGAAAACTTTGAAATTGCTCCTAACTGGAGGATCATCTATTTTTATTTTGTTTCTAAAGTGAAATTATTGCTGCTTTTTATTGTCAATTTTAATGAAAAAACGCAGAGTTTAAAAGAAAAAATAAGAAGACACATTTTTCGGGACAAATCAGATAACAAATATGTATGTAAGTGAAATGCAGAACATGGGCAATATTATTGCAAATTTTAAAAGAAAAATTAATTAGGTAAAGTACAAAGCGAATGAGGTTGCAAACTCAGGGAGCAATTCTCCCCTATAGAATAGTACATAATGCAAACACAGGCAGTGGTGAATTATAGTATTTCATGCCTCATGTATTTTGTATTAAATTAACAAAAAATAAATATTACAAAATAGTAAAACTATAAGTTTTGATAGCATTTTATCCAAAAAGTTCAGAATCAATGAAAAATGCACCAAATTCACTAACAGAAACAAAGTGAATTGAATTCGATCAGAAAATCTAAATGAGTGAAAAAATGCAGACAGAACTCCTAATTTCAAATTAGGCAAGTGAATGGGCAGAAAGTGAAATTTTCAATGAAATTCTTCTTGAAGTTTAATCCGAAATATGTATATATTTGTATGTTTTCGTAAAATATTGCTTTTTTAATCCAAATCAGAAGCACAAACTGGAATGTCCTTAAAGAAACCATTAGTAATGTTGACCACTAAGATTTTGAGATATCGAAAATTTCTATTTCCAATATCAACGAGAAAAATATTATTTTTGGAAAAAAAAAGTAAATATGCATAAGGCGATAAAAGCATGTTGAGATTTCATAAGAAATTTTACGTCAAAACACTAAAAAAAAAATGATCTGAAGAATTCCGAAATGGACTAAAGTCCGAAAAAAAATTACCCCAACCCTCAACGTCAGCTACAGCTCTTACTCAAACAAATACAAACAGCCGTTTCAGAATTTGGAGGGGGCTCGACCATCTGAGCTGCCTCTTTATCTTTAATATTTATGAGCAAGCTTCAGTGAATCATGCATATTATGAAGAAATCAGCTAAATAATATCATGATCTTCAAGGCCTGGCCACTGACCTCTTATGTATTTTATTTAAAAAAATCATAATTTTTACAAAAAAAATGTTCACACATTTATTTTCGCTTCTCTAAAGTTCGCAATATAGACGACAACTCAGCACAAACAAATTATGGATACAAACATCGACCAAAATCACTCTATTCAATTGAGTTGCTATCAGCAGAATAGTGGTAAGGCATATACTTTTTTATTTATTTACAATTATATTAAATTATATTTTGTATTTTAGCACAAATGGACACCTTACATGTTTATTTACCTAATAATATTCTTCGTACTATCAAATTCAATGAGTTAGTGGATGATGTTCGTAGAATCATTGAGAAAATTGTTCTGAATATAATACCGGGGCAAAAAGCAAACTCACAAAGCTATGCGTTGCGCTTACGTAATGTTATTACCAAAGAAGTCGTCTGGATATCCAGGGACACACCAATGACTCAAGTCTCGGCTCTTATATCGGATCCATCCTGTCCGAATACAGAATGTCCTTATAAAACATTGACCAACCGAAAGAAAGAACAGCAAAAGTCAGAAACTTTTGACACACACATTAATTTTGTTTGGAGGGCCGAGCTACGAGTTCGATATATTCCAAAAACCATTAAAGAGCTTTATGAAAAAGATAAAATAACATGTCAATTTTATTTGGATCAAGTAACTTAAATTGAAAATTCTTACTGTCGCTTTAATATGATATTCACTGGTTTTCCTTTATAGGTAAAACAAGACTACATTAATTCAAGCATAACAACTCCTGACCTCGATACTGCAATTCAATTGTGTTGTTTAGGAATAAGACATTACTTTAGGGATGCTATTAAAACGGAAGATAAAAAACACCATGTTGACTACATTGACAAAGAGATTGGTTTTAAATCTTTTTTACCACAAGCTGTGATACATAGCACTAAGCAAAAAAGTCTTAAGAAAATGATACAAACTGGTTATAAAAAAATTCACAATTTAAGTGATATCGAATATATACTGAAGTAGATTTATTTATTGTAGTTTACTTGTGTATTTTTATTTAAAGAACACATTATTTCAGATTTTTTGAACTATTGCAAACTCAGTATACTTTTGATCAAGAGCAGTTTACCGTAACTTTAAGTTCTGCGTGGAATATTTCTGGAATGTTGTTCATTGGGCCTAATATTGGTTGTTAACATGCATTTAATAATTTAATAACAAATAAAGAACTTTATATTTAACAGGAATCTCTTATCAAACTCATCCACAAACAGGGCTTACTAAAGTGGCTGATTTTCACAATATCGAGAACATAAAAACTTGCATTATATCGAAAGATAGCCACCAAATTGAAGATTGTCAAAAAAATTTGTCAAATGATCGACTTAAAAGTACACAAAAGTTTCCGAACATAGACAAACCAACTAAAAAACTAAATTGCAACTGCACAGATATTAAAACGCAGTTAAAAATGAAAACAAGTAGCAATGAAGAGGAACTAGTCATAAATTGTGTTGGATTCAATGTAAGTATGCTAGTTGTATAAAATTTAACATAATTCTAATAACATTTCATACAAAAAATTTATATATTTAATTCGATAAATACTAACTTTATATCTTAATATTAAATTTATATACTAAAAAACATTAAATACAATCAAAAATCATATAACAAGTAAAGATGTCACACGTAGAACAAAATTCTGTGCCAGAAAATTTCAAAAAGTAAAAAAATAAATCTTAGATCGGCTTAACTTTTGAGATAGTTTTGTATGGGAGCCAAAGTTTAGCTCGATCTGCATACTGATACTAGGGTTAAGGAAATAAGGAGGAAAAAATTAAGAAATTAATGGAATTTTTTTTTCTTTAAGAGCTTCAGAACTTAAGTGCCAGTTGTACAAAAGTGGATTAGCCCTGGTTCAGGAATTTAACTCGCCGATTTCGGCGGATTAACTGCGGGTCAACTTCGGTTCAAGCATGGATGTGGCCATTTTTTCATATATAGACCTTGGACCAGTGCTAAACCTCAGCTTTACTACCAATTTCAGAAAACAAAAGTTGCTGATCCACGGATTAAATATTTGTACAACTGACCCTAACAAAGCCAAAAGTAAAAATTATCTTTTTGGTGAAGTTGCCAGATTGCAATACAAAATGCGTTTATCAACTTTATTTAAATTTTTTACCCAGACAATTGTATTATTTCTGAAAAGAAATTAATAAACTAATAACACAGGTCGACAAAAATAAAAATATTTTTTGTGCTTGGGTTTAATTTGCACTTTTTGGGTTCATGGTAAACCAAAAAAATAGATAATCACCCTTTCCGCTCCTAAGATTTGCTTTTGTAGTGTTGGGAGCAAAAATACAATTTTCATACCCTGTGAGCCTAACTCGAGTCTTATGAGCTATAGTGCAAGAACCGTGCATTGTACAAAAAAAACTGTTAAGGTATAAAATGTAGATAATATAAAGCTCTACATTTTTGGCAAAGCACTTTATTCGACTTAAATTATAAGAAAAAAGTTATGATGAATACAAGGGTTTTTTGCTCCGAAAGACCCTGTTTTGTTGAGTTCAAACTGTAATATTTTTTTATCTAACTTCAACTTTGGCAACTTTTATACTTTTTTGAAAACTGCAATAGTGGGACAAGTTTTAAAAATAATAAACCAGAGTCACACAATACAAATTTCTGTCGTCTTGTTGTTCTGAAATAAAAGTAAGAAATTGAGTTTTTATGAAATTCGGAACTGTTAATTAATTTGCAGAAAAATGGCATATGAAATAAAACATATGAAATAAAACATATTTTTTATTAATTAATTGTTTCTTATTGTTAGGCAATGTTTTCGTGAAAGAATTGTAAAAAACAAAAATCAATTATGGGCAGAGGAAGCAAAATACTGTTGCAACGTAGGGACTTTTCGAAATTTCACAAGAACTGTAACTATTTGGGATGAACAAGTTACCAAATTCTGAGAGATCTTAAGTTAGCCTATCAGCCCATTTCGTTTAATCCATTATTTTTTAGACACACTGTATATGCAATAAAATAATAAGAAAAAACTATACAAACAAATTAATTTAACTTTTCAATAAATAAAGAATTTCAATATGAACTAGTTTGGCTACGGTTTGGATACAGTTATTTATGTAAGCAGTTATTTTTGTATAGTAAAAATACCATCAGGGTGAATTACTTTTACCATAAATATTGAAAATAGAAGGTATCAAATGATGCCTCAAGCTCCCATTTGATAAAAATTCTACCAAAACGAAAATTTTCGATTTAATTTTTCTTTTCTCTTCTTAAATTTCCCTTTTTTTATTTTTCTGAATATGAATATTAAAAAACAGCATTAAAATGAAGAAAACAAAACAAAAATCAGCCAAATCGGTAAAGACCTTCTCGAGTTTTTGCCAAAATTACGCACGACAATTTTTGTAAAAGACAGATTTACTTGAAAACTGGAAATTGCTCTGCTGACCTCAAAAGCAAATTAAAAAAAAAAAAAATATTTTCCAGATGAGTATCAATATATCTATCATAATTTCATAGTCACAACCCAAGCAGAAATTTCGTGTTGACCTGTGTAATCAGTTACACCTACCCTTTTATGTTTTCCAATGGACGAATTTCATTTTCTACAAATATAGACATTGACGTTTATATTTTTGATGATTCATTAGCATGAAATAATAGCCCCTTTAAAATAAAAAAAACTTGTTAACTACTACCAAAATTTTATTTCCGTTCATACAAATTTTTCCCTACGCCTCACATAGGAGTATTCTGGTCGAAAAGCTGGACAAAAGTCGATTTTCTAAAAATCAAAATTTTGAATAAATTTTTTTACAAAGCGGATGATAAATATACATGGGCTCATATGGTGCACTTCTTTTTTTTTGTGGTAAAGTGTGTGGTGTGACAAAAAAAAGTTCAAAGTCAGCTGTTTATTTTCTGGATTTTATTTATTTGTGGTGATTTGGTGAGTGTTGTTAGGAGATTGATTGTGAGCGAGTGTGCTTTTAAATATAAAGTTTTGGAAATATTAAATAACGAAGAAAAAATAACTAAAATAATAAAAAATTATTAAAATTATTTTTATTTTAAGTGGAGCGATTGAATATAATTCAATTTATAAGTTCAAGTGACCTCAACTCCAAAAATTTATAAAGCGTTTCGCCCAGGTACGACAGTGGGCTCATCAGTTAGATCTGTCGTACCCTTACTAAGACGCCTTATTTTGGTCGATGTTTACCGACACTATATAAAACTCACAGCATGAATATACTGTGAATTTTAATATTCTAAGGGAATTTGTTTAAATTCAGACATTTAGAAAATGTATGCCCGTGGTCAGGCTAATATAATAACTAAGAAAAGTAACTAAAATAATAAAAAATTATTAAAATTATTTTTATTTTAAGTGGAGCGATTGAATATAATTCAATTTATAAGTTCAAGTGACCTCAACTCCAAAAATTTATAAAGCGTTTCGCCCAGGTACGACAGTGGGCTCATCAGTTAGATCTGTCGTACCCTTACTAAGACGCCTTATTTTGGTCGATGTTTACCGACACTATATAAAACTCACAGCATGAATATACTGTGAATTTTAATATTCTAAGGGAATTTGTTTAAATTCAGACACTGATGAGCCCACCGATTGATTAAATTGATAAACCTTTAATTTCATTACCCACAATCTTTTGGACTTTTCGGTTAAAAAAATTTTTGGTAATCTTAAAGAGTAGATATACTACTAATATTATTAATATTATTATTATTATGTCAATTATAAGTAAGTTAGAACTCATTATGTTGTTATTACTGTTATTATTATTATTGGTCACAACGACCTCTTCTTTGGAACTTTTACCTCCCATTATCTTTTTATATAAATGTATATGTAAGAATTTTTTGATTTAAAAGGAATTTACATATGCTTTTTTTTGCTATCTATATTTTTTTTTTTTTTTCATAGTAAAAATATTTTTCAAATATTTTCAAATACAATTTTTTTTTTTTATTTGTTGAAAAAGAAATTGAATCTGTTTGTTTTTTTTTTTTTGTTGAAAGCTAAAAATATTGATTTAAGAGTTTTTATCATAGTACGACCTGTTTTTCTGAGTCAAAATTATTGTCTTGATCCGTTGAATTTTGGTGTATATGTATGTACTGCATTTTTATTTTTTTGTTGGGCATTTGTTAAATTTTCATCTTCTTTGAATCTTCGTCATCGGAAATAACAATTTAATTTGTATTAGTTTTAATATCTGGAAATATCCTTCGGTCTCAGTTTCTATCTATGGACTGGCAAGATTCACCTAATGCCAGCCTGGCAAGATCGCCATGCAACGTTCGTCGCCCTACCTCCTCTAAAAAGCTATGGGGGATTTAGGCTTCCCCAAGCCGAATGAAATTGATGGCTAGGTAGAGCATAACGGCTATGCTTCGAGTTTAAGAGTGATTTTTATTGAACAAAACTTATGAAACATTTTCTTACACACTAAGAACTTAAATCCATTCATACATTCACTCAAACATACACATAATATTTAATGTTCATATTGAACCCAAACATTCGACAGCATACTTGCCATGTCATCAAATTAATAGCCAATATGCATACCCCTTATTAGATGTAAACAAAATATATCCAATGCATATAAAGAATATAGTGCATTGAACCTTATTAGGTAGATACACTGACCAGAGTGGAAGTAATCTGAAACGTCAGCGCGTGCAAGATACTACAAGGTGCATTAGGTTGACCATGAATGAAATGCGAGTGCATTTGAGAAATATATTTACTATTGTAAAGTGAAGTGTTAAAGTCAATGACCAAAGTGTATTGTTTATGTCGCAGTGATCTTTTGTGTCAATGACTGGAATGGATTATTAATAATTAAAAAAATAATTAATAATTAAAAAAAATGCAATATGATAAATCAAGAAAGCTTATGATGAACTATATTATAAGTGTTATTTATAATGTATATATTTTTTTTTTGTTGTCATTCTGGCAGACGGCTCAAGCCATGCTAATAAGATTTTTGTTTAAATAATTGTTATACATGTATGTAAAATTTTTTAATAAAAATCATCTATCTATCTATCTATCTATCTATCTATCTATCTATCTATCTATCTATCTATCTATCTATCTAATTATATGATCGCGAGTGTGATCCCTTCACACCACCCTTCTCGGAGGAAAAAAAGGAGAAATCATGGCATGTCTTGATTTCTTCTTTTACGCGTCACTTGTATAATAGTGAATTTGAGTTTAAGAACTATTAACAATTTTTTTTTTATTTTTTTTTTTTTTTTATTATGTGTATGCTGATAGTATGTTTGACTGTATGTTTATAATGTTATATATTTCTTTTCTTATTCATTTTATAATTAACGTTTTTTTAGGTAGTTACGTATTCTTTTATATGAAGTGACTAATTTAATATATTTTTCTTCTTACAAATATCACTTATTATCTATGCTTTACTTCTTATATTATATAGGTTACAAATATTACTTATTATCTATGACCTCGATTAAAATTAAATAAAATGGTACTTAACTTTGTACGTACATACATACATATTTATGTAATTATTTTTCGGAAGTACTTCCTTCCCCTTTTTTTTTTTTTGATTTCGTTTTAATCATTAATCATATTAATGTTAAATATATGTAAAATTGTAGGACCAGGTTTTCGTCCTTGATGTTTGTGGGTGTGACTACACACTATTGTGTAGTATCAGTTCTCAAATTATCTGCCACAAATCTAGAAATCGCAGCTTAGTTTATTTATTCTGAGGCGCTTATACTGTCCGAAGACCGCAGTAAACGTTGAACAGATAAACGAACAAAGGTATTAAACAAAAGAAAATTGAATCACCAACAAAGATGAATGAAAAGACGTTTTGTTGTTTTTTTCAAATATATATACAAACAATTTTATTAATAAAATAATTGAGTAATTTTAATTACGTTAAATGAAGTGAGTTGGCAACCATAAACTTCGTTGAACTATATTTCATAAAATTATCTAGGCGCTTTGAAGAAAACGTCGTAAATAATAAAAAATAATTAAACGATTCAAGGTTGGCTTACAATTAAAGCCACTCCCCCTGGTGTGATACTTTTTTGAGAACGTTAGCGCTAGGCAACCTTTGCTCAACGAAATATCAAACAAGAGTGATTTGTTTTGAATCAAGCTCAGCCTTTTATATGATTTTTGAAATAATTTTAAATCAATGAAATATATGATTACAAACATAAAGTATTTTAAAGTGATTAAACATAAAGTATTAATTTACAATATTGAACATTGAAATGAGAATTATTTGAATTAACAGTAAATGGATGTCTTATAAAATGGTTTTAGTCTATTCCTGTGTACTGTCATTTTTTTATTATCGTATTTGATATCACAATTTACACCGTTTTCAGACAAAATTTCATATGGTCCTATATATATTGGATCTAATTTCTTTCTAAACTTCCTTTTTCAAAACTACTACTCTTCGTTTGTCCCTCCCTATCATATTTATCTTTTCTAACATTTTTCTTCTTAATAAGCGTTTCTCGAGCGTCTTTATGGGCAACTTGTAATTTATGTTTGAGGTCAATTACGTAATCGTCATAGTTGTACACCGGTTCCATTTGTTTTGCCAGGTTTTTTGGCAAGCTACACTGCTTTCCGAATATTAATTCAAACGGCGTGTAGCCTGTTTCTGAGTGTACAGATGTGTTGTAACAGAAAACGTAATATGGCAACCAAGTGCTCCAGTCTGTGTGTTTTTCTGAGACATAACTTCTGCGATACGCGCCTAAAACCTTATGTGAATTTTCTAAAGCTCCTATACTCTCATGATGGTACGCAGTAGATTGTAATTGTTCTATTTCCAAAAGCTTACAGATACCCTTGAGAACCTGGTTTATAAATTCGGTTCCATGGTCAGATGCTATTGTATGTGGTACTCCGTATCTTAGAATAAAACCTTCTACTAGAGTTTTGGCTACCGTGTTTGAATCTATATTTGGAATTGGTAAGGCTTCGATAAATTTTGTCAGTTCATCTTGTATGGTGAGTATGTATTTAGATCCATCTTCAGATTCTTCTAAAGGACCTACAAGGTCTATGAATATTTTGTCAAAACCTGATTCTGCTGTTGATGTGATAGTCATAGGTTGTTTTTTCGGTTGGCTATATTTGTTTCGTTGACATACTGGGCAGTGCTTAACGTACATATGTCGTCACACCGTTTTGCATTCCTGTCTAAAAAGTATGTTAGTTTAATCGTTTAAAGCATGTGGATTATTTTTCATGTCCACTTATTGGTAATATGCGTACTAATTTCTTTTTCTGAGGATCGGTTATTTCAATACATTTGTTTATGAGGTGCACCTTTACATTATTTTTTTTAAACATTTCTCCTAATATTTTCTGTAACTCGTGAATTTTGTATTCTCGACGGCCGTCTACGAGTATTTTTTTTAATTTTTTCTTTTGTACAATGTGGAATTATAACTTTGGTTTTGCAATTTTTTTTGTTTTTGTTTTTGTTTCTGTTTTTTTTTTTTTTTTTTTTACATAAGTATATTTTTTTTTATATAATAATAACATATCTATTCGAAATCTATTTTCAAACATTTTTATTTTTGTATTGTTATTCATTTTGGCAAACAATAAAAATTAAGTCGGAAAGGAATAAAATTTATAAATGAAAATTACTTATTACTTAAATAAACAAAATTTTTTTTTTATAGGTATAAACATTGATATTTTTTTTTATTAAATTAATATATTATTTATTGAATATTTGTCTTTCTGAACGTTTTAAGTTTACATTGATTTAAAATTATATTAAAAAGGCATTTTATTGAACTAATGATGGCAAAACAAAGATTATACACAGTAAATTTTTATTAATTTTTTTTTATTGACATGAATATTTATAAATGTATGCAAATCTTTTACTTTTTATATTGTACCTATTGATTCTTTTTTATAAATTTTGCATTTTTTTGTAATTTTGATTTTTTTTTTTTTTTAGAAATTGTTATCTGCTTGTTTATTATTAAAAATTTTTTTTGTTATGATATGATTTTTCAAAAGCTTACAAAAATCATTGATTTTTGTTTGATTGATGTTTTTCTGAATCGAATTTATTGTCGTTGTCTGTACAAATAGATTGAAGTTGAACATACGGCTTCTCTGATTTTACTGCTTCTTGATTCATATCGACTTCAGCTTGATTCATAGGAATTTGTGGCAATCCTGGAGTCATTCTGAACCTTTGTGAATCCCCTTTTGTTTGTGAGATTTCGATATTAAATGTTGAGCTTTGCTGCTTATGTACTAAATTTAAATTTTCTTCTTTTCTTGATACTAATAGAGGAGATGGCAAATTTGAGTCTTCTTCATCAGAAATAAGAATTGAGACTCCGCCTTCGAAAATTTCGAGTATGTGCGTAGGGATATCCATTGTACTTTTAAGTCTCTCGTACCTTCGTCTTATATAGTTATTGCAGGAACTCAGGTGCCATTCGTCAAGGGTTGCATGATGTTTCTTTTTAAGCCAATGGGGCAATATTTCATATTTGTACTGAGCTATGAGTTCCAAGTCAAATAGATAACTCAAGAAAGGAATGAATTTTTCGAGATCATTAAACTTTCTCTTAAGTATTGTATGGTTTTTTATATCAATTTCGGGATCGTCAACGGAGAGATCAATAACTTTCATTTTCAAAGTATATTTTGTTTAAATTATACCTTTTAGTTTTAGTTTTTTTTGTTTTTAAATTTAGTTTTTTAATGCATATATATTAGGGTGCTTCTTAAAAATCAATTTTCGAAATTTTAATGGGACACCCTTTCATTTTGTTCTTCTTGCCTTAAAAATAAATTGGGTAAACTTTGGTCCAGTTTAAACACGTTCTAGGGGTCGCTATTTTTCAAAGTTTTGAAAAATACACCAAATTTTGTTTTTTTTTTCTCAAAAAATTTTAAAATTTGTAATCAGAATTAAGTACTTTATATTAAATCCTTAACTGTTTTGAAAGAAATTTTGATAAAAATATAGTGGAATAAAAATGAAGGTTTGATTTTGAATATTTTTGAATTTGCCATTTTTTTTGTGTTATTCTGTAGAATAGCTAACTGAGTGATCTTTCTTAATTGAAAAATTCAATGATTTTATCTAATTGTTTATGAACCTATAAACTTTATTCGACAGTGACTGTTTATTAGAAGATTGAAAAATCGGGTCTTAAGCGTACTTTGTATTGTAACAAAAAAAATTTTGTTGAAATTGATCTTTTTTTTTTACTTAAATCTTTCGTGAATGGTAGCGACCCCTAAATTTTTATATTAAAATCGGAAAAAAATACCATATACTATGCTTATATGGTAGAACATAATGCAGGGGTGTCCCATTAAAAAATCGAGAAAAAGATTTTTTCGACCATATAAGAAGCACCCTAATATATATTTTAAATTGATAAACCTTTGATTTCATTACCCACAATCTTTTGGACTTTTCGGTTAAAAAAATGTTTGGTAATCTTAAAGAGTAGATATACTACTAATATTATTAATATTATTATTATTATGTCAATTATAAGTAAGTTAGAACTCATTATGTTGTTATTACTGTTGTTATTATTATTGGTCACAACGACCTCTTCTTTGGAACTTTTACCTCCCATTATCTTTTTATATAAATGTATATGTAAGAATTTTTTGATTTAAAAGGAATTTACATATGCTTTTTTTTTTGCTATCTATATTTTTTTTTTTCATAGTAAAAATATTTTTCAAATAGTTTTTAAATACAATTTTTTTTTTTTTATTTGTTGAAAAAGAAATTGAATCTGTTTGTTTTTTTTTTGTTGAAAGCTTCGGCTTCCCCAAGCCGAATGAAATTGAAATCGGCTAGATAGAGCCTGTCTTTAAGGAAGAGTATGAAATGAAAACAAAAGCCAGAGTTAACGGCTATGCATCGAGTTTAAGAGTGATTTTTATTGAACAAAACTTATGAAACATTTTCTTACACACTAATGTCGTTTTCTTTCACTCCAATGAGAGTACCCTTTTAGTACTTATTTTTGCACTTTTGAAGGTTTTGTGTTCTTTGACGCCACAAAAGTGTAAAAAAAAATTACTCCGGAGTAATTTTAGTACTACGGAGTACCCCGGATTTACTCCACATTTTTAGTCAGATTTACACCGATTTGCACACGGACTTGCACACACACTTATGAATTTGAAGTTTGACATTTCAAAATTTTGTTTGAAAATTGAAAAATGCGAAAAGTTTTTCTTTCAAACTCATTTGTTATTAACAAAAACAACCTTTATGAATATATTTTCTACTGTATTATATTCCGCCAGATATATTTCTTGCATTTTTTCGTTAATTCTTCACTTTTTCCAAAATGAAATTGAAAACCGAATAAAAAAAATTTTCAGCCAGTGTTCTTCATCAATAAAAAAAAAATCCTGTGCCATATAACAAAAAAATCCCATTTTTTGTCTGCGTTGATGGGATATTTTTATTTTACAATTATAAAATCAAACTAAGGGTGTGTGTCAATTAGGCTGAATTAACCGATCAGAAGCATAATGAAAAATATGCCAAAAGTAAAACTAAGTCCGCTTCTACACGAAGACGCAAAGCGCGAGACGCACAAGCAAGGGAGAAATAAAGTTCGAAAAAAGGAAAGGAAGATTTTCTACCGTGAGTCTCCGCTAAAAAAAATTTGTGACTCTTTTTGACGTTTCCCTTTGATTTGTTCATTTTTTTGCAGTTCTGCTTTATTTTATTTCGTCGGTTGCGGAATCTGCTTCGTCGGTTGTGTATTATTTTTGCGTGTATAGTAACGTTTTTAATTTATTCAAAAGCTTTCGTTGCACATAGACTCCACTAGAGTTGTTGTTTTTGTATATTTTGGTGTTTTTTTTCTTATGTGCATCTCGTGCGTCTACGTCTTCCAGTAGAAGACGTCATACGAAAACAAGAACAAAATAAAACCAAAGAAAATAACTGTCAAATTTGCGTCTTCAAAAAAATAATACGTGTAGAAGCGCGTGATGCGCCGAAACGAAAATCAAAAGGAAATTTGAAGATGATTTCTGCGCCTTGCGTCTTCGTGTAGAAGCAGACTTGTCAACGAACGCTTATTATGTCTGCTTTTACATGAAGACGCAAGGCGAATTTCCTTTTGATTTTCCCTTCGGTAAGTCGCGCTCTTCTACACGTAGTAATTTTTATAAGACGCAAATTTGACAGCTATTTTTTTTTTATTTATCTTGTTCTCGTTTTCGTATCTATTTTTATTTAAAAAAAAGCACCAAAATATACAAAAAACAACATCAGGGGGCTCTATGTGCAACAAAAACATTTAAATAAATTAATAAAAGTTAGTATACACCCAAATAATATACATCCGACGAAGCAAACTCTGCCACCGACGAAATCAATTAAAGCAAAACAGCAAAAAAAAGAACAAGATCAAAGAGAGACGTCAAAATGAGTCTCAAAATTTTCGACCGGAGACTCACAGGGTAAAAAATCTTCCATCCCTCTTTTTCGAACTTTCTTTCTCCCTTACTCTTCATTGAATCTTGACTCTTGCGTCTTCATGTAAAAGCAGACTATGCTTCATATGTTTTTAATATTAATTTTTTTTTTTTTCAATTCATAAAATGTTTTCCCTAGGCCTTTTATCACTATTTTTTTCAAGGAAATTATCCATTTTTGCCTTGTCACACACACAATCACAAAAAAAAAAAAATTACTCTCATTATGTTCTTTCACTCCAGAAAAAGGAGTAAAAATTTAGAGTACTCCTTAATAGAGTGAAAGAAAACGACATAAGAACTTAAATCTATTCATACATTCACTCAAACATACAGATAATATTTAATGTTCATATTGAACCCAAACATTCGACAGCATACTTGCCATGTCATCAAATTAATAGCCAATATGCATACCCCTTATTAGATGTAAACAAAATATATCCAATGCATATAAAGAATATAGTGCATTGAACCTTATTAGGTAGATACACTGACCAGAGTGGAAGTAATCTGAAACGTCAGAGCGTGCAAGATAGTACGGGGTGCATTAGGTTGACCATGAATGAAATGCGAGTGCATTTGAGAAATATATTTACTATTGTAAAGTGAAGTGTTAAAGTCAATGACCAAGGTGTATTGCTTATGTCGCAGTGATCTTCTGTGTCAATGACTGGAATGGATTATTAATAATTATATGATCGCGAGTGCGATCCCTTCACACCGGAAATAGATGTTAGTTCACCCCTGCTATCTTGTTAAGTACTTCCATTTAATACAATAAAACCGAAGTCTTCAGTACAAGTACGTCCAGAGACCCTCTTAAAGTATCAAACGTATGTGATGTGTTGTTCATCAGAGAGGCTGGATTTTGAAATTCACCGATTCTTGCATTTAAATCCCCTAATATTAAAACATGCTTAAAATCAATTTCATTCGGAAAAATTTGCAGCTCATTAAAATCGTTATTCCAGTTAGTGCAATTTAAATAGGTTGGAAGAATGTAAAATTGTTCATGCCTGTGATTTAACATTATAACAGTCTTTCTTCCTACAGATTTGAAACTAACAAAACTCTTTAAACTACATCTTATTGCTAACAAATATCCACCACTCGCTCTACCGAAAATGCTACTGCGGGTGGCGGGAATAAATTTAAATAAAAAAATCTTTGAAAAACTTGACAAATTGTGCTTCGTGACTTTCTTCAAAAAAAGTCTCTAACAGAATAATAATATCAAAACTAAAAAAAAGGTAAAAAATTTGGTATTGTTAATTTATTTTTAAGACCCGAACCATTACAACGTAAAAGGCGGCAACACTATTCTATAATTTATGATGACGTTGACTCCTCTGTATACAGTGTGAGTGTATACGTGTTAGAGTATCAAGTTGTCGTTCTAACAATTGACAGTAGTTCTCCATTGCAGTTATCCGTTGTACAAGATGTAGATTGTGTGCTTTGAGTGACTGCATTTGTGATGCAATTGCTTGAACATCATCTTTTTTAGCAATGTCCTCAAATTTGGGGAGAACGCAATCGTTAATGCAATCGAACAGCATTACTTTTAATTGATCGATAGACATATTTCCAACTGCCATACTATTTTTTTCGCGATGGAAATTGTATTTGAATTAGTTGATCTTCTCTACTTCGCTTTAGCTGCATATGCAATTTGTATTAACGGTGCACTGATGATTATGCCGTCGATAAAAGTTAATAATTTCATGTCTTGTGTGCGCAATTAAACAGGGAAAGTCTTGAATTCTCCGCAACTTAAGTTCAGTTGACGATTTCAAAAGTTTTTACAATAAATTAGACTTTTTATAAGTATAAATTAAACAAAAAAGGAGAACCGCATAGAACTCTGACTTTCTCTATAAATGAAATTGATGGATAATTGTTTTGACTTATTGGTTCTCTTAGAGAGCCCGATATATTATTTTTGGCGGTTTTTCGAGGTGGAGAATTATTATCATGAGAAGAAATATAGGAAGAGAATTCATTTCTCAGAGCGCTCACATTTAATACTAGTTCAATAAAAGTCTTTTTTCTAATATTATATCATATTCAGTATCATTAATGTCAGCACAGTTTATGTGGAATAAACGACCACAGAAAGATTCACATTTTGTGATGTACCTTGGATTCTATAGCTGAGGTATGTTCGTCGGGTCCAGGGTCAATCAAGGGAGGTACTGAACCTTGGCATATTAAAAGATCATTTATTCTTTTCAATCCTTTATTTATTCATAAAAACTTAATAATAAACACTACTTTACTTGTATGTTGGTAACTCTGGTGTTTTGATGAATTCGGCAACTCCGGTCTCTGCCCTGGTTTTGTATGTGTCGTAATGTTGGGTTCTAACCAGTTTTCAACAGAGTGACCTCTGGTTGTTCAACGATTTCTAACCGGTTCTTCAAGAGAGTTTCCTCTGATATTTTCTACGGCTTTTAACCGGTTGCTCTCAAAATTTCCTTCGGTTTTTCAACGACTCTTAATCGGTATAGCTTTAAGGTTTCCCTTAGCTTTTCAACGGCTTTGAACCGGTTGTTCACAGAGTTTCCTCTGGATTTCAACGACTTTTAATCGGTTTAGATGTAAGGTTTCCCTTAGCTTTTCAACGGTTTTGAACCGGTTGCTCACAGAGTTTCCTCTGGATTTCAACGACTTTTAATCGGTTTGTCTACGGTATGGTACCGCCTATACATAAACTTTAGATCCCTTACCGCTGGTGGGGGGAAATCTTCGGTATCCGTATGGTATTAGGCTTAAAGTTAAACACTCTCAACCTGCCTTTTGCTGGCCCTTCGGTGCACTTCGAATCATAAAACATAACAAAATTTCAGCTTATAGTAGGGCCCGTTTTACAAATAATTCGAGAGATTGGTATAATTATAAAAATTTGAGAAACCAGTACAAGTATGAGATAAATAAAGCAAAAAGTAACTTTATCAAAAATAAAATAAACAGTTCATCTGATCAGAAATCAATGTGGAGAAATATAAAACAATTTGTTCTTAAAGAAAAACAATCGGTAATCGCTGAAATAATGTTTGAAGGTGCAAATTATAGTAACAATTTAATTATAGCCAACAGATTCAATAAGTATTTTGTTGAAAGTATAACGGAAATCACCTCTTTATCAGGACCAATCTTGAGAGATCGACATCAGATTTTTCTTTCTTAACTTTGTAAAATCACTTTGGGGGAAGTTTAAACTTTTAATACTTTCCCATGTTTTTTTAGACCATAAGCTCATGAGGCTTCTTCTTAATCTCCGAACATGGTTTCTAGTATTCTAGACGGACACCATTTCAGAATTGGTATGACATTGCAGTCTCTGATTATGGGATACAGCGTATTTTTTAACAACTTCTGTAACCGTTTGTATTTTTAAGTCACGATGTAGATCGCTATTTCTTATGTACCAAGGTGCATTAACTATTCCACGAAGGACTTTGTTTTGGAATTTTTGGATGATTTCGGTATTTGTTTTCTTTGTACAGCCCCATAATTGGATACCATAGGTCCAAACATAGTTCATAGTTCTTTTATTGTATAATTATACTCAGTAAGATACAAAATCTTATAAATTAGAGCAAATTTCAGTATCTAAATACTATTTTTACAAAATTTGTGCTTTGAGTTATAAGTGGAAAAATGTACATTATGTATTAAATAATTAATATTAAGATTATTTAAGTGTTATCAAAAGAAAAAAAAAAGCTAATAATAAAAAATAATAAAAACATTCAGAAACTAGCGTCTTCCTCATCCCATCATAATCATCATCATCATCATCATCATCTTCTTCATCATCAACATCACCAAACAAGCACAGAGCTAGGAGAAGAGTTCTCTTAGCGTTTTTCCAAACATGGTCGGGCTGCTTATAATTTTAACAGAGCGAGGGAGGGAGTTCCATAAACAAATAGAATGCACATAAAACTGCCGTTCAGATACAAGGAATGTGTAACGTACTGGGATTATGTCGCATGATCTTTCAGAACGCGTAAAATTTATTTTATTATATAAGTATTCAGGCTGATGCGACTGTATGATATTGTGAAGCATGGTTAAGGTTCTTAACTTGAATAGATTATCAAGTGACATGCCATAGATAACCTTGGAAAAACTTGATATGTGGTCGTATCTCCTAAGACCATAAACATAACGCGTAATACTGTTGAATGCAACGTTGAGTTTTCGCTTGTGTTCGGAGTCACAATTACTAAACACCTCGCAACAAAAAAGCAAAAGGGGTACTAATAAGGTTTTGGCCAATATTAGGCGTGTTTTTAAAGGCATTATGTGATGAGACGCCCAGAGTAATCGCAGACCTCCATAGACCTTACCTAGTGTTTGATTTATATGGGTGTTCCAACTTAGCGTTTTATTAAATGTAAGCCCAAGATTTTTTACAGAATCAACGAACTCGATAGCACAGTTGTTCAAATATATCTGAGGAAAATATGAAGTATCAATTATGGATCTAGAGATGACTAAGCATTTAGTTTTTTTCGGATTTAAGCAAAGATCGTTTTTGCGGGACCACATAACGATAGCATTCAAATCCTCATTGATTTCATGCACACCATTCTCAAGCATACCTAGTTGAAAACTGTTGTATAATTGAACGTCATCAGCATACATGTGTACAGAAGAGTTTAACGGGCATGAAGGAAGATCATTAATATACATAGAAAACAGCAAAGGGCCCAAAATAGAACCCTGAGGGACACCTCTCTGCAAGGGGAGAAAACTTGACATAACATTGTTGGCAAATACTGCCTGCGATCGACCGGTTAAGTAGGAGAGAATAAGCTTGACTGATGGAAACGAGAAATGGAATTGATCTTTAAGTTTTTCGCAAAGTATGAAACGGTTGACGGTATCAAATGCCTTTGAAAAATAAAGGAGCGTTAATATAGTCACTTTATCTTTATCTAATTGATTTCTGATATTTTCAACGACGTCAATTAAAGCTGTAGTACAGCTGTGCTTAGGGCGAAAGCCTGATTGATTTATACACATCAATTTGTTGTTCCAAAGAAAAGTTCTTATTTGTTGATTTATAATTTTCTCCAGAACTTTAGAAAGAAAAGGTAATATTGCTATAGGTCTATATTCACCTGCCTCATGATTTTTTGGAATTGGTATTATCTTCGCTTGTTTCCAAACGGAGGGGAAAGTACTCGTCATTAAAATGTTATTAAATATGTAAGTTATGTATTTAACTACAAACGGAAGAATGGCTTTCAGAAAAACCGGATGGATGCCGTCGGTTCCAACGGAGTTAGACTTGATATCTAGAAGACTTTTCACAACATCACAATCATCAACTGGTGAGAAGCAAAAGCTAGTTGAAGATAAACGGGTATTTGTCGAATCCATCAACTCACAAGTTCTCGTTTCGAAACCGGAAGAATTTAAGGTAACAAACTTTTTATTAAGCTCGTTACAGTCAATAGAATTATCTTTGTTCATTATTTGTTTGCCCACCCCTATTTCTCGCAAATTCTTCCACAGCTTTTCTTTGGCTAAAGAAGGATCAAATTTTGGAACAAAGAATTGTTGCTTAGCATCCCGAATAAGACTTATTACCCTATTTCTTAACAATTTGTATTCGTTATGTAATGCTTCAAGTCTAAAAATCTTCCATCGCTTGTATGCAAAATCACGTTCTCTTATCTGACCCCTAATATACACTTAAGAGCAAAAAAACGGAATCAAAAAAATTATTTATATTAAAAACAAAAATTGCAATGGATAAAATAATGTTTCTCCACGTTTCATGGTCTCATTTAAAAGCTTGAAATTTTAACTTTTAATTGTTGGTGAAAACTTATAAATGCATACGTTAGTATCATAGCTATCTGTCAATAAATTGCACTTCATTTTTTTCTAAATGTTAAATTTTCTTGATACTCTCTGCTTCAATTTCAGTCTTTTTTTACTTACGTTACTATTGACGTAATCTGTCAATAAATTGCACTTAATTTTTTTTAAATGTTAAATTTTCCAGATACTCTCTGTTTCAGTTTCAGTCTTTTTTTCCTTACATGCTTCATTTATGTTGATTGGATCTTTATAAAGTGAACGGGTTTTTAAGTTCCTAGCATTGATTTAAAGCTTTTGTTTCAAGCTTTTTAATGGTGCAATTAACATTCATGTATGTCAATTATATCCTGACCTATTACCGTTTTTACAGAACGAAAAGTTTGATTCCATTTTTTTGCTCCTAAGTGTAGTTGTTAAACCAGGGCTGGTTCTTTTTACTTAATTGCTTTGTGACAAGTGGAACATGTAGGTTAAAAAGACTTTCAAAATTATTTTGAAAAAATAACACCTGGTCATCAACAGAGGGCATATTATATATATGGTACCACACAATATGACTCAAATCATTTTCTAGCTGCTGCCTGTTGACATTTTTAAAATCTCTGTAGCAGTAAGTAGAAGAAAGAGCTATAGGTGAACATTCAAATGTTAAATAAATTAAATCATGATTCGAAAAGCATGGTGCAGAGAGCTGGTCGTAAAGAAGAACTTTTTCAATATGACTTACAAAAAACATATCAAGTAAAGTACTACCGTGCCTGGTGAAGTGTGTAGGAGTAGCTACATTTACAGGAAATAGATTCAGTGAACCCATTCTATCCACAAGTTCTGAGTTCCTTAGCACATCATGGTTGAAATCTCCCGCAACAATTATGAAAGGAGACACAAAGGTTAACTCGTCCAATATTGAAAATAACGACGTTAGTTCAATATTCCGATTTGGGCGGTATACCGACCCTACTAAAAGTTTATTGTTATTACATTTAATTTCAATGAATAAGTATTCGATTTCACTACCTGGTGATGACTTACGAATTATTTTGCTGTTTATATCTACGCGTGTGAAGATTGCGACACCCCCACCTCTACGTCCACTTCTATCACAACGAAACACGTTAAACCCATTCAAGTTACAAAAACTATCATCAGAGAGCCAAGTTTCACAAACACATACAATATCGATATTTGAGTTTTCAAACAAGTAACGAAATTCATCTATCTTAGGAGTTAAACTTTGGGCATTTATATGACATATTTTCAAACCAGCACACTGTTTACCTAATACTCGTATCATTGAGCGCGTAGAATATTCATCCCCGGATAAGGACTCCCAATGACGACTATCAAAATTAGAATCAGCCATTATTATAAACAAAATAGCGATAAGGACCCAAAATAGTCCAACGCAACAAGAGAAAAAAAAACATAAGAAACATGACCATGTTACAATGATTTATGAAGAATAAACAGACGACGACGCAGATGATGACAATGTGATAGGTGGATTTGTATTTATCTAATTTAATATTCATTTGTTATTTATAAAAACAGAATAGAGAAGAAAAAAAAAATGTAATAAAAGAAGTTTTAAACAAATTAAAGTTAAATATAAAAGGAAATTAAAAATAATCCAAAAAATAAGATAAAAGAAAATGCAATATACAAGTGAAATTAAAGATCAAAGCAAATAGAGAAAAAAAAAAATAATAATAATAATAATAGATAAATAAAAACGTTGTGTTCACTTTTGCTAATCAGATGTTCAAGTTGTTTTCATAGTAGATTTAGTAGCAACAACATTCAATGCCTCGTTGTTCTCCACTAGTTGAGCTTCATCATTGCGGTACTTCTTGACGTAAACAAAACCTCTCATGGTAAATGCCGAAAACAGGTTCCCATCATTTTTCATTTTTATTGCACTCTGCAGTAGTAATCGATTTCGGACAGTAAGACATTCGTGCACAAACACCTGCTTGTCGGAAGAAAGTCCAAAATCGCGAAGACATAGTGCTTTTTTTGATATAGATCGGTAATTAGAAATAGATCGAAGTGTGTTGCTCTTATCGCGAGGTGACAAAAATTTAATAATTATGCGTGAATTTGGTGTCGGAGTTTTTGTTTTCAGTCGATAAATGTCCCGAATAATTATTGGCTTCATTCCTATGGTGTTACACATATGATTAAAAGTTGATTTAAGATCTTCATTTTGCATTAAAGGTAAACCATGGATGAGAGCATCACTCTCCGTTTGTTTGTAAAGTTGTAATTCTTCATTACGATCAATGCGTGCGATTATTTGTTGAAGTGCGTCATCGTGTTTTTTTAATTCTTCTTTAAGTATTTTGTTTTCCTCTCTAAGAACATCAATTTCGCTGAGTTTCGTTTCCAAATTTCGTATGCGATTAGTGACGTCATCTATAGAGTGTTGAAGTGCGGAGACGTCAGTTTCAATTTTTGTTGTTAATCTTCTCTCAAAGTCATCCATTTTTGACGAGATCAGTGATATGATATATTCACTTTGTTTGGTGATGGCTTCCTCGTCAGCTCCCATAGTGTTGTTAAGAGAGGAGAAGTGTAACTTGTGTTCGGGTGTTGAGTGTATGTTCTTTGCTTGTTTGGGATCGGGGGAGGTGGGCTGCAGTCGTTTATCAGGGGAAGATGAAAGAGCTTCTCTATTACGCTTACCAGGCATGAGCATACAAGGTGCAAGATGGTGTGTAGTGATGCGATGTTCAAGCCTTGCAGATGGTAGAGTGGCAAAAGCAGTTTAGAAAAGAGGTGCGTATGTAGTATATTGAAATGCAGATGTGTTGATTTTTTATATTTTATGTACGTATGTGGAATTCGGACTAATAGCGGTCGGATTCAATATTTAAGAGAAATAAGAAAATACGCGGATGATTTGATTTTTTTTTTTTTTTTTTTTTTTTTCCTTTAATTTTAAGGTATTTTCACGCGGTATAATTTAAACTTATTTCTTCAATTAAAATAAATGAGAATGACAACTCAATACTATTTTGTGGAAAGTTATTTGTAGTTCTTTTAGCAGAGATAGTGCCTTGGTACGTTAACAAAATGCAACGTTTGAACTTAAAATTGTTGCCACGTAATCACGCACACGTCCACTCAGTAGCACATTACGAATAAAATTTGCCAACAAAATACTTATTGCCAAACCTTGTCAAAGGCTTGAGCAACATCTAAGAAAATAGCTGAACAGACTTGTTTTTCTTCTAATGCTTTTTCTATTACATCCGTTATTCTATGAACTTGGTCTATCGTGGAATGTTTATTTCTAAAGCCAAACTGGTGATTTGGGATTAACCTTCTTTCTTCTATAATTTTGCTAAGTCTCTTCAGAAGCAGTTTTTCAAAAACTTTTGCCATAATTGGTATAAGCGATATTGGTCTGTAAGACGTCACTTCTGTAGGTGGCTTACCTTGCTTGGGTATGACAATAACTTCAGCAATTTTCCAATGGTGTGGGACATACCGTTGCTTAAGGCATGCATTTATTATATATTGGAGTTTTATGAAGGCTTTCAAAGGCATTTCTTTCATAACCTGAGCAGTAATAAGATCGTAACCTGGTGATTTTTTATTTGATAGTTGATGTAAACACATACTTTTTATTTCTTTTAATCTTACAATTGGTATTTCACTTTCATCTATCTTATCAACAGGCTGTAAGCTATTTTCAGCCGCGTTTGTTGGGTATGGCTTAAAAACATTCGCAAGATGCTCCGCGAAAAGGTTAGCTATTTCTTTTGGGTTACCGATCCATTTCCCATCTTGAGATTTCAAGGGAGAGTTTAGTAACTGCGGTCTTTTCAGGCGCTTGGCTGCTTTCCATAGCGAAAAATCGGTTGAAGCATCAGTCGTTAAATTCTTTAGGAATGTACTGAGTGAATCATTTTTGAATTTATAAATTTGTTTTTTAAGATTGTTGCTTATACGGTTAAAAGTTGTTTTATCATCTGGAAATCTAGTATTTTGCCATTTTCTTCGAGCTTTTCTATTCTCTATTATCAACTCTCTTATCTCTAAAGGATATTTTATTTCATTTTGTCTTCTATTAGAAAATGTTGGAGTACTTTCTTCAGCGGCCTGTTGCACATCAGCAATAAATTGTTCCACTTCATGGTCAATTTGCTCGATTGTATCCATGGGAGATCTTAAATTTATAAAACTTAAAAGCCTTTCTCTAAAATCACTCCAGTTTGTTTTCTTATTTACAAGCTTTGGATTACTTTTTTCTATTACTTCCGATTCACTTAGTGTTAGAATCACTGGAGTATGATCTGATGACAAGTCATAATTACCTTCGACACTAATGTGATTTCGTTTGATTCCTTTAGCTACGAAAAAAGTCAATAAGGTCTGGTATTTTGTTAGTATCGGAAGGCTAGTAAGTAGGCGACCTGGAGGAATAGAATTCGCAATTGTATTTACTGCCTGCTTGGAAAAGTCTTTTGCCTTTTGTTGATATAAGTCTTGAACCCCAATGAGTGTGTTTCGCATTGAAGTCTCCACCAACAAGAAAGTTATGCCCAAGAAGATTTAATAGATCTGTATAGTCATCTTCTGTCGGGGAGCGCCTTGGTGGGCAGTATATAGCTGCTATCTTAAACTCTTTCTTTTTCATACCAATACTAATAGTTGTTACTTGCATATTTTCATTAGTAAGCTTGGTTTCTTCATAATGTTTTAAGCTTTCTTTTATAAGAATCGCCGATCCACCTCTTGCCTTGTCAGCTGGATGTGGAGCGTGGTAACATGAATAGTTTTCTATTACATTATCTAGACTTTGCCCATTGGAGAAGTGAGTTTCGGACACCAAGCAAATATCTATATGTTCTAGATCTAAAAAGATTTTTAATTCGGATAAGTGTTGTAAAAGACCGTTTGCATTCCATGTAGCGATTTTAAGTGTTCTGCCCATCATTGTTTTTTAAGAGCGACTTTTTCGCTTAACTGTTTGATATTCAAATCCTGTTTATCAATTCTTTGAAGAATGAGGTGTAGCATTTCTTTTATGGAATTCTCTTCATTCTTCCGCACATCTTTTAGAATCTGAAAATAGGCTTTATTTTCATCGCTTTAACTTTGAACAGCTTTTTTAGGCGGTTCATTCTTAGTATTGTTTTCAGCAGTTAAATCGGTATTTACTGTGTTTCTGGGTTTGTCTCTAGCAGATGTATTTTTGCTTCTGAACTCTTGGAATTTTTTGGCAACTGGTCAGCCTCTATAGCTTGCCGGGTGATTACCCTGGCAGTTCACACATTTTGCTTTCTGATCTTTGCTCATCGGACAATTTTTAGTTGCATGTTTTCCTTCGCACTTTACACAAGCAAACTCGCGGTTGCAGTATTTTTGGGTATGACCAAAAGCTTGGCAACGTTTGCACTGCGGAACAACTTTAGATTTTCGGAGTGGTTCAATTTTAACAGCTATGCCCAAGATTGATCTTACTTTATAAATCTCTTCGACACTTTGTTTACTGTCAAAAGTTAGCATGAATAAAGGTAGTAACCTCTTACTTGTCGTCGATTCTCCAGAGGAGTTTTTAATTGTCTCATTCTTAAATAGATTGACTGCATCAAGGGCTTGGTAGCCTTTTTGTACAAGATCTTCCACTACTTCCTCAGGAGAGCACGAGGAATGAAGACCTCTGGCTACTACTTTTATTGGTCTTGTAGCTTTGTTCTCATATGAGTGCCATTGAATTTGGTGTTTGCTCAGTTCTTCAGTGACAGATCTATACTCGTCGGCTTCTTCGACTATGACTTTCCAGTTGTCTTTGTTGTACGATGTGTATTTGCAAGCTTTTTTAGTACAATTTTCTATTATTTTCTTAAGATCTCCAAAAATTGGAAATCCTGAGATCAAACGGAAATCAGTGACTCAATCCCTAATGCTCCATTCGTAAATTATATTACAAGAAACCCTATAGCTTTCAATTTTTCTAGTATACAATTGTCTGATTTAAAAAAAGTATTTGATAAAATTAAAAACAAAAGAGATCCTAATTACATCAATATAAAGATTTTTAAAGACATGATCGATTGTATTGGTCCCCCTTTGGTGAAAATAATAAACCATTCTTTTAGTGATGGTGAATTTCCGAACTCTTGGAAAATGTCTCAAATAACCCCAATCCCAAAAGTGAAAAATTCAAAAAAGTGCGAAGACTTTAGACCAATTAATGCCCTCCCTCTCTATGAGAAGGTTCTTGAAAAAGTTGCGTATATTCAGCTGGAATCATTTTTCGAAAATAATAAGTTGATAATTGAAAACCAGTCCGGATTCAGAAAACAACATTCTTGTGAAAGTGCACTTAATATGGTAATCGCAAATTGGAAACAACAACTCGATACGAAAACGAATATAATATGTGTTTTTCTTGATTTAAAACGGGCATTTGAGACAGTTAACAGAGCAATCTTAATCGAAAAGTTGGAGCAGTATGGAGTTCGTGGAGAGTCTTTAAACTGGATGAATTCGTATCTGTCAGATCGCAAGCAACGAACGAAAATAAATAACGTCCTATCAGATAGTCTAAGAGCCGGCAGCATATTTTGGCAGTTTTGATATAACCGAAATTCGAGTGTGCACATATCTAGATATGCACCACAGTATATCAACGGAACAAGTCTGGCAGTGATCTTTTTCAGCTTTCCCTTGCCAGACGCATCCAAAGTGCAGCAAAAAATCAATTTTTGGCGTTTTGGTATAACCGAATAAATGATACACCAAAAAATCATAAAAAATCCCCTGATTTCGAATCTGTGGGTACCGCAAGTTTCTTTTTCAGCTTTCCCCCCGCCAGACCGCTTTAAAGCATTTTTAAGTGCATTTTTCTAATAAAAAACCTTATTACTTATTTTCTGTTAGGTATAACCGTATGGTGGTAACAAATTAATATTCTATGTCTATTCCAGTACTAGAAAATATAATTTTTAGCCAGCTATTTTTCAGCCTTCCCTCTGCCAGACGCATCCAAAATGCAGTCAAAAATCAACTTTTGGCGTTTTCCTAGGTATTAACCGAATAAATGATACACGAAAAAATCATAAAAAATCCCCTGATTTCAAAAATATGGGTACCAGAAGTTTTGTTTCAGCTTTCGGCCCGCCAGACCACTTTGAAGCATTTTGAAATGCATTTTTCTAATAAAAAACCTAATAGCTTATTTTCTGTTGGGTATAACCGTATGATGGTAACAAATTAAAATTTTATGTCTATTCCTGGTTTAGAAAATATGAGTTTAAGCCAGATATTTTTCAGCCTTCCCTCTGCCAGACTCCCTTAAAGGTTTCCCAAACAGGTTTTTCCATAGAAAAAACACCTAGTTTCTGTTTTTTTCTTATAAAATTGAAATAATATTTTTTGTTTAGAGTAACCATATGATGACCAAATATTAACATTCTCTGCCTTTTCCTGATTTAGAAAATGTAAGTTTAAGCCAGTTTTGTTTGAGCCTACCCTCTGCCAGACGCCCTAAAAGGTATCTCAATAGTACGGGAAAGTTAGATTTTGCTATATGGGGCATGGGGGTCTGGGAAAAAATCCGAAATGCATTTTGACTTCAGGGCTCGAAAGGCATAAAGACACGAGTCGTAAACCAAATTTGGTTCAATCGCACCAAGAGTCATTTGGCCGCCATTTTTTTTTTTTTTTTAATACAAATTTTAGTTTTTCACATAACTCGCGTATTTTTGAACCTACAGAAAAAACAATGTAGGTATGACAAACTTGAAATAATTTAATTTTCTACAATATATGTTAAATAACATTTTTCGATTATCCCTTTGGTTTAAAAGTTAGGGTGTTTTTTTTTTTAAACACGTCAAAAAGTGATTTTCTTATTTTTGTCATATCTCTTTTACTTGAGCGTTTTTAAAAAAATTTGTTCGTTGTAAAAGTTGTAGATCTTTTAATTACCTTCATTTGTTACAATATTGGTTTTTCGATTTGACACACCGTTTTCGATCTGTAGGCAAAAAACTTCAAAAAATTGCAATTTTTTGTATAGGGACAAACGGATTTTTTCCCAGACCCCCATGCCCCATATAGCAAAATCTAACTTTCCCGTACTATTGAGATACCTTTTAGGGCGTCTGGCAGAGGGTAGGCTCAAACAAAACTGGCTTAAGCTTACATTTTCTAAATCAGGAAAAGGCAGAGAATGTTAATATTTGGCCATCATATGGTTACTCTAAACAAAAAATATTATTTCAATTTTATAAGAAAAAAACAGAAACTAGGTGTTTTTTCTATGGAAAAACCTGTTTGGGAAACCTTTAAGGGAGTCTGGCAGAGGGAAGGCTGAAAAATATCTGGCTTAAACTCATATTTTCTAAACCAGGAATAGACATAAAATTTTAATTTGTTACCATCATACGGTTATACCCAACAGAAAATAAGCTATTAGGTTTTTTATTAGAAAATTGCATTTCAAAATGCTTCAAAGCGGTCTGGCGGGCCGAAAGCTGAAACAAAACTTCTGGTACCCATATTTTTGAAATCAGGGGATTTTTTATGATTTTTTCGTGTATCATTTATTCGGTTAATACCTAGGAAAACGCCAAAAGTTGATTTTTGACTGCATTTTGGATGCGTCTGGCAGAGGGAAGGCTGAAAAATAGCTGGCTAAAAATTATATTTTCTAGTACTGGAATAGACATAGAATATTAATTTGTTACCATCATACGGTTATACCTAACAGAAAATAAGTAATAAGGTTTTTTATTAGAAAAATGCACTTAAAAATGCTTTAAAGCGGTCTGGCGGGGGGAAAGCTGAAAAAGAAACTTGCGGTACCCACAGATTCGAAATCAGGGGATTTTTTATGATTTTTTGGTGTATCATTTATCCGGTTATACCAAAACGCCAAAAATTGATTTTTTGCTGCACTTTGGATGCGTCTGGCAAGGGAAAGCTGAAAAAGATCACTGCCAGACTTGTTCCGTTGATATACTGTGGTGCATATCTAGATATGTGCACACTCGAATTTCGGTTATATCAAAACTGCCAAAATATGCTGCCGGCTCTCGGTCTAAGAGGAAGTTTCAATCAATATTGGCGTTCCCCAAGGTTCTATTTTAGGAACATTTTTATTTTACATTTATATTAATGATATCACGAAAATACTTAGAAATAGTGAATGTGCATTATTTGCAGATGATGGTTTATTTTTTTTTTAAATGTAACAACCTAGAAGAAGGTCTAATGAAAATTCAATTTGATTTAGATAACCTTAGTTTTTGGCTCAGAGCAAATAGATTAAAGCTTAATGTTGCAAAAACCAAAATTATGATTTTGAATAATAAATTAACAAGAGATTCTGTTGTGAATATAAAAGTTGATGGTCAAAATATTGAAGTAATTACAAATATAAAATATCTTGGTGTTGTCATAGATAATAAGTTAGCATTCAATGAACATATTGAATATATTGAAAAGAAAATTGTTAAAAAAATAAATCTACTTAAACGAATTCGTAAAAACATATCAACAATAAGTGCAATACAAATATTTAATGTAATTATAAAGCCTCATTTTGAATATTGTTCAACTGTCATCTTCTTGTCAAATCAAAGTATGTTAAATAGACTCCAAATACTACAAAACAAAGCAATGAGAATCATATTAAAGCGCAACTAGATTCATTCGTTCATTCATATATATTATTAAGTTTACACTATTATTTAAAAATTGTTAAATTATTGAAGGTTTTGAATGAACAACAACAACTTGTTTGTGTTACCACCAAGTTCATAGGCTGGAGTTATAGCTATTTCACGGGGACCAACCCGATCATCAGACTCCTTTCAGTGGTGCTAAGTCGCTTATGTTCAATTAATTTTGAAAATTGCCCGAGCTGGGCTTGAACTCACGACCTAGCGGTTGGGAGGCCGATGCACTACGCATCGCACCACCGCTGCCACTTGTGAATTCATAACCCCGAACAGGTTTTCCAATTATCAAGTTTACTTGAACCGACTAGCATTTTTATTAACTCAGACAAGTCTGTTATTGTTCATTCGGTTTCTTTCTCTTTTTCTCTATTTAAACTCCAATCGTATGACAACAATTCGTTGTTCGTATACAAGGAGGGAGATGAGTGGAAAGAGGTTGACACTGGTCAAATTTGAATTTTATTATTAGAAGAGGTTTGTGTATATCTTTCAATACGTGCAGGGCAGCTGCTTGTGTAATCAATTTATATTGAAGGTTTTGAATGAACAACAACAACTTGTGTGTGTTACCACCAAGTTCATAGGCTGGAGTTATAGCTATTTCACGGGTTAAATTATTATTTATCTATTTATTTGTTGTAAAAGCTCTCTTAATACAGATAACATATACTAAAAATTAATGTAAATATATATATATCATTTGTAAAAAAATAGTTGAAAAGCTAAATAAATTTACATACATACATACATACCGTACCAACTTTATATAAAATATAAACTGTTATGTAAATTTATAACATATTTTATATATATGTATGTAGTGCACCCTGTATTGCACATAATGTTTTCCTATATATAAACTGTTATGTAAATTTATAACATATTTTATATATATGTATGTAGTGCACCCTGTATTGCACATAATGTTTTCTATTTGATCAGGCGCTCATAGAATATGTGTATTTAGTGTTTTATGGTACACGGCGGGTGTACGGATAGCGGGCCACGCATATTTGGCTTTAGTATAACCACTTGACCACAGGCTTATCGTGCCATGTGTTTTTCACCACACATGATAATTTCATTTCATTTTTTCTTCTTTGTGCGGCATTCGTTCTGCCGTGCGTGATGTACAAGTTTACCACACGAAGAACATTAGATTTTTGTAGTTTTCCTTTTTGCGTCTTCTTCGTGTTTTGAATTCACCACAATTTTTTTTTTTCTCTTGAATTCACCACACTGCACATTAGATGATTGCGTGGGTGTTTCATAATTTGCTATCAGTGATGTGGATATGCTTGGCTAGATACATGGGAGCGGTGATGCGTTTAGGGTTGTTATTGTTGCTGGTTGGTAATGAAGGTATGTATTGTCGCATGCGCCGGCCGCCGGCTGGTGAGGCTGATGCTGGTAGGTAGGTAGTTGCTTAGTCGGCTGGTGATGAGTTGTTTTGGGAGTAGTTTGTTGTTGTAGAGGTTAAATGTAATGCATTGCAGGATGCATCATTACAATTTTACATATTTTACGTCTTTGGATCGTTTAATAGGTGTGTCACATTTAGAGCAAACTTTAGACATTGTGAACAAAATAATAGAACTCAATGATGTTAATCGTAACGAAACGAGTTAGTCGCAAGACTGAAGCAAATTCATTTAAAATAAATTGATTAATGATTTTTTTTTTAAATTATAAATTTAGAAACCAGACAATTTTTTTTCATCGGAGTGTATTAGTTTATTTTTTTTATTAGGAAATTTTTTTGCACTTGAGTGTACTTGTTATTAGTTATTAGTAGGTAAAGGTATATCATGCAAAGAGAACCAATTTTTTTTTATATTAGAGTAGAGTCTGAGTAATTTTTTTTTTTTTTTTCAATTTTAAATTCATTTTTATTTTTCATCATCTTAAAACTATCTTAAAGCTAGACAAAAATTCATAAAAACTAGCCTACTTATCAATTACTTACAACTAACTTACTGGCCCTATACGGGCACTCTAAGTTATTCTTCATTTTTCTTAATACTAATGCCTTTCGGCCTTAAAACTAATTTAATTCACATAGTATTTCAAGGTTTTATTTTTTCCAAGAAATAATTTCTAAAAAAAACTTGGATTCTGATCATTTTTTTTTGTTTATTTTAAAACTTAAAAACTAATTAAAACTACTTAGAAACTAATTAAAACTACTTAGGCCCATTTGCTGAAACGAGTCTTAAATATTTATGTGAAACATAAACCCTTAAGTTCTACATTACGGTTTGCACGAACTTCAAACTGTGTCATAAATTCCTCTAAGTTTAACATAACTTAGGGGGAAGAAATAGTAGAACTTAAGCTGTTATGTTCTACCTAGGCACTTTTATTTTATGAAAAAAGCAAGAATGTCGCTCAAAAATTGATGTCGGTAGTACAAAGGACATGAATTATTATCAATTTAATAAAAATAAACTTACATTCATTAACTTAAACCATCCACAGATGGTACAATTTACACCACAGTTTTTTGTATGAGGCACTATTTTGCTGTCATATTTCATTGACTAATTTTGACACACCAGCACATTAACACACACACACGAATAATTTTTGTTTAACCAATTAACACTTATTTTTGGCTCAAATATACTTTTTTACACTTTTATTCCGCAAGATAAAGACACAAACTTGAAAATTTAACGATATTGTTGTATATTAATTGCTAAATTGCTCAAAATCTATTTGAATTATTTGACGTTTCTATTGATTTGACTTTTAAATTTGAAGTTCTCAGCGATTTATATCATGAAAGTAAATCATTGCTAGGTTAAACATAAATATTTTTTAGCAACTTAGAATAAACTAAGTAAAACACAAGAGTTATGTTCGACCTAGCTAAGATGAGAATTTATGACTAGTATGAGCAAATGGGCCTTAAACACTTAAAACTACTTAAAAACTAGAACAGCCACAGCAAGCAATTTTGTATTTTTTTGTTTTTTTTTTTTTTTTTTTTTTTTTTGTATTTTTTTGTATTTTTTGTATTTTTTTTAATTTTTTTTTTTTGTATTTTTTTGTATTTTTTTGTATTTTTTGTATTTTTTTTTTTTTTTTTTTTTTGTGCCACCCCGACTGTCCCTACTTAAAACTAAACACCTAAAACTATGTAAGCCGGCCAAGGCATAAAAACAAAGACCACTTTAACTATTTACACTATTATGAAGCCACCAAAACTGGTTCTCCTGCCTTACCCTATCTCTTCGGTCCCGATCGGACACAGTCCTACTGAACCGAAGACGCCCTTCTCCACCTAGTGCGAGGATGTCCCCGTCATACAGCAGTCGCCTGTCCACGGTTCTTCGCCCGACGTGGTAGATTAGCGGAACTGCCAATCTATCCTGTACAAGCCCCCGACTATCTAAATAGAGGAATGCCTCAGGCGGAATATAGCCGCTTAAACACACACTCTTGAAGTATTCGTCGTTAGGGTAGTAAGCCCCAAAAATGTAGCTATTTGAAGAGGCCATCGCTCTTGAAACGTGGCCACGAACAAGCTTCAGCATAAAGTTATCAATTCTATTTATGTTGGCCCTGTTGTATAAGACCTCATTGGAAAAGTAATGCGTGTAATCAGATTCGGGTGTTCTGTGCAGACCAAGGCAACGTCTAAGACACTGCCTCTCAAACACCCGAAACTTTTCCATTTTAGATGGAGCAACGTTGAACCACACAGGGCATCCATAGACAATCATCGGCCGTATGAGGGCCATGTAGCAAATCTTATTAACCCTGGTGTCAAGCCGACTGCTATAAAACAGCCGTTTCGTCAGGGCAAAAGCTCCCCTAGCCCTGGCCAGAGCAGCATCCATATGTCTATTGAAATATAGATATTGATCTAGCCAGATGCCAAGGTACTTTACTACACTTTTACTCGGCAGTGGCTGTCCGTGTGGTCCAGCGATCGCCAGCTTCCGCCAGTTCCTTCGCGTATCCCCTGAGGCCCTAGTCAAGGGAGTCCTAAATAGAATCGTTTCTGATTTCTGAAAGTTAATTTTCAACTTCCAGTCATCACAATATCGCTGAATTTTGTCAAAGTCACGTTGCAAGAGAATTCTGATGACCTCAACTTTTGGAGCTGTTCTGTACGCAATTAGATCGTCGGCATACGCAATTGCCTGAGTTAGACTTCCTATCAGATCGCTGGTGTAAATACTAAAGAGAATCGGTGAGTTCACCGCTCCCTGTTGAAGACCATTTTTGATAATAAAAACTCCAGTAGAAGTTACATTGCCACTTTTGACAACAAACGTTCTACCATTGAGCATGTCATAAAGCATATATAAAAGTGGTTTGTTTATACCAAGTCTTGTTAATTTAAGATAGAGACCTTCTAACCAAACGGTGTCGAAAGCTTTTTCCAAATCAACAAGACAGGCACCCGTGCACTGTTTTTTAGATTTGTTCCACTGAATATCAGATACAAGTTTAGACGCGGCATGAATAGTGTCATGTCCTGCCTTAAACCCAAATTGATTATCCGGTATGATATTGTTGTCCTCAGCCCACTGAGACAGAGCCCTATTGATAACTTTTTCAAATACCTTGCTGATACTTGGAAGGAGACTTATCGACCGGAGATTTGCCGGATTGGAGTTGTCCTTTCCCTTTTTCGGTAGAGGATGTACCACTGCTGTTTTCCAACGCTTTGGATAATATGCATTATTCAGAGCGTTGTTGAACAGAGTGGCAAAAATGTCAATAGCTTCTTGCGGTAGATGTCGTAGTACAATATTGGATATACCATCGACTCCTGCTGACTTCTTTTTCTTCAATGAATCGAAGATGAGCTTGAGCTCTACCTTCGTAACTAACAGGGTGTTAGCCCCAGCATGCTCGGCGATGATGGCGTTTGCCAAGTGCTCTTCATTAAACCCGGTAAAACCGCGATTCTCAGATCGCCATTGCGTAATATCATTACGTAGATAGAAGTGATGAAGGAGGGCCCTGTTTTCCAGGTCATGGTTCGGGTTAATGCTAGCATTTACCTTGTACACTTGCTGGAAGGCAGCACCCACCGCCTCCACTTTCTCTTGCGGATCTTCGATTATAAAGAGGTCGTCGTCCAAGATGGCTTCCCCTGGATTTATGCCTGCTGTCAGAAGTACGTCTCTGTTTTCCACAGTTCTCTGGAGCTTAAGACACGGAAGCTCGTTTTGATCATTCCGTCTAAAAATCTTATTAATCTGCGGAAACATACTCGGGTCGCTAGAATTGACGGCCCGAATTTTTTTGTCCCAATACAAATTAATAGACAACCTATAGTTTTCTTTGATCAACTGGTTGATGTTTTTGATCGACGACTTCAGTGTTCTAATCTCCAGATCGTGTGGGTCGGTAAATCGCCAGTATAAACGTTTAAGTCTTGTCAATAGTCCGCTTTTTTGTCTGTGAAGTGCATCAATAGTCGCGTTACGGTAAACGTTATTTTGGTCACGTTCTTTGTATTTGGGTATCGTTCTGTTCATCGTTTGTAGGATGGTATCGTCCATCTGTTGGAGATAACCATCGATCTCACTGTTCGACAGATTTCTGTCGTTTGGAGGGGCTATGTTATTCGAACGCAGTTCTCTTGCTAAGGCGTTGATGAAGCGTGGCCAGCGCATCTTACCGTAGTTGTAAGAATGCTCCGGTACATACTCCTCCAATTCCACAAGCTCGTTCGGAAGCTGTATTGCGGCGGAGAGTCCGCAGTGGTCGCTGTCGTACTCAATTGTACGAAGGCAGTTTCTTGGGTGTTGGCCCACAGAGTCTGTTATTGTCAGTCTCGAGTCTAGAAGCAATAAATCCAGAAAAGAACCGCTTCTTGGAAACGATGGCCTTTCAGTAGCCAACAGATCAACCCTATATTCAATATTGTTTTGACTCATCCAATTATACAGATGATTACCTCGCTGATTCTGTATTTGATTTCCCCAATCTTGGTGTTTGGCGTTCAGTTCACCGGCCATGAGGATATAGTTTTCCTCCAAATTCAGTCGTAAGACTTGAAAAAGTTTTTCGAGTTCTGCCGTAAAGTCAGTTGGTTGAGGTGCTTCTGGCGCATAAGCTGCGACTGCATACACCCGCTTTCCATGTTGAAGAGGGATGCATACAATGCACACCTCAAGCGATCGAAATTTTCGCACTTCACTATTGTATATTACCTTATAACTAATGCCTTTACGTATGAAGATTGCAACACCGCCCCCTTGAGTGGAGTCGGGCCGGTCTCTTCTTACGATATTGTAATTAATATTTGTCAGTTTATGTTTCTGGTTTAGCTTAGTTTCGCTAGCCATAAACACATCGGGACATAGATCTTTCAACAGTTGGAAAAGGTTAGCTCTACGTTCGACCCTAATCAGTGAATTTACATTCACAGCTAGGATCCTAAGGGGCCTGTCTGACAGCGCGCCCATTACGACCTAAGTTGCGTTAAGCTAGGCAGTTGAGTGTAGATATGATCTACCCTCACTGTCTGCTCCCTTATCTGGCTTTGAAGCCCTGTTAACTGTGCTTGAATGCTCAGTAACAAGGTCAAAACCTCTGATTCTGCCGCCGGTGCTTTAGGCACGGAGGCCTGTTGGACAACCTTTGGTGGCTTTTGTGTCGCCTTTGGTATTGCGAAAGAGATACTTGGGTTGACAATCGGAGCACGCCCTACTGGACGTTTTTCAACGACAGCCTGCTTCGCCGTTTTCTGCTGCTTCATTTGCTGAAACCTCGGACAGCCCCGATAATTAGCAGGGTGCCCGACGCTTCCGCAGACTGCACATTTTAGCTGGGCCTTATCTTCGACCCGTTCCTCCCCGAGTTTACACTCCCCCTTATTGTGGTTCTCTCCACACTTGACACAGCGCGACTGCATTTCGCAGTTGGCTGCGGCATGGCCGAACCTTTGGCAGCGCACGCATTGAAGCATGTCACCGCGCCTTTTTAATTTGTCCCAAGTGACAACCTGGTAGTTGAGGACGGTGATACTCCTCAAACTATCCAGTTTGCTGTTGGGTGAGAGCTGTACTAAAAATATCGGCAGCTTCCGTTTCTCCCGCCTGGACAAAGCCGTTTGGAATGGCTTGACGCTGATGATCTCGAGATCATCACTCGCTTTGCGGCAGAGCTCATCATAGAGCGTCTGGGGTTCCGTGCAGGAATCTATGCCCTTTAGAAGGACCGTTTGGATTTTCTCCAACTTAGGGGTAAAACTGAAGTATTCAGTGGTGGCTTCTTTTAATAAAAATCTAATTTTCTTATCTTCCACTGTGTTGCAGTGGATAGCATGTCTACTATTACTAAGTCTTTTGATAAAAAAATGTTCGCCTATGGCCGACTTACATAGCTTTATAGTGTCCTCTAGGTCCATCCTGAACACATTAATGGGTGGCACATTTTCCTTTTTGCTTCGTGTTGTCTGTGGCTGCTGCTGGTGTACTTTCCCTCGCTGCTGCTCCTGGGCCTGCTGCTGTTGAGTCCGTACCTGCTGCTGACTTCCACTGGGCTTGTCTGCCCCTGCTGTTTGTTGTTGTTGCTGCTTGTTTTGCTGTTTTGGCTGTTGTTGTTGTTGCTGCTGTGGCATTTCTCTCTGCTGCTCTGACACTTGGACGGGCAGCTGTAGTTGTTGTTGTGCAACTTGTGCTGGCAATTGTTGTTGTTGTTGCCGCTGTTGCTGCTTGGCTTCCTGGTTTTGCTTTGGAGCTTGTTGTTGTCGCTGCAGTCGAAGCTGCTCTTGTTGTTGTTTTTCCGCTGCTTTGACTGCTTTAGCGGCTTCCTTATCTGCGAGCTCTTGTCTTTCTTTGGCTCTGCGGGCTTCTTGTTTTGATTTCATTAGCTGGATCAGGGGCGCAACTTCTTGTCTGAGGGCATCCATATTCCTCTCAAACTCGCTGATTTTTGTTTGGAGGGTCTGCTCCTCCTCTTCATCTTCGTCTGATGACGGCTCTGGTGATGAATGATCAGCGAGATTGTTGCTGTCACCCGTTGTGTAATGCCCTTCCCCCCCCTCGGACATATAATTGAATTCCTCCTCCACTAGAGAGTTGTTCAACTGCTTCTGAATTTTAGCTGCCGCTTCAATTTTTGCTGTACGCGCCGCCTCCCCCTCTTCAGCAGGCAGCTCAGCTGAAGGATTTTGGGAGCGACGCTTCGGCCTGTTCGGCAGATTCGGCTTCGCAAAGATGCGTCTCCTCTTGTGCCCTCCCATATCGGCTGTTGATGCCGTTGGCTTTATTGCCGTTGGCTTGATTACTGCTGTAGCTGGGGCACCTTTCGATGTCCCCGCTATATTATCCGATTCCACTAGGTTGGAGCGAATGTTAATTTTAATTTATTTGTTTTTAAAAAAAACTTTTAAAAACACGTTGGCCCAGCTGGGAATCGAACGCCGTTCCTACAGCTCTCGGGTCCGACGTCACTTCCTTTGAGCTATCGCTGAGTTGATAACTTTACTGGCTAACTTGCCTCTTATTTACTTAACACTTGCCGAATACGAATTTTAAACACTGTGAAAGCCGATTTGCGCGTGCACACTCTTCCACAGTACAAGATCGACTGAGTAGAGTCTGAGTAAGTTTGGCAGAACGATATAGTTCAGTCAAATTATATTTGGTTGTATGGAGGTCTGAGAAATAATTCGCAACTGCAATTCGTACCTAAAATATGAAAGTGCACTAGTACCGGAACTATACCCCCCATTTTCCACAAAAATGTCTGGACGACTTTGGCCGCCATTTTGTTTTGAATAGTTTTGCGACTATCGCTTGTAGTTCGGCTAGTTTTGGTGTTAGAGAAAAATGTTATGAGACAAACTTGTATAAATTTTATTTCCAACAAAATATATTTGCTAACTTTTTACTCTAAAACCCACCATTTAGGAATTATAATGAATTTCGTAAAATGCTATGCTCACTTTTTTTTTATATGCACCATAACTTTTTATTTTAAACTTTTATCAAAAAATTGTTGTTATAAAAATTGAAGAACTATTAATTAACTATGTTTTTCTTTTATAAGGTTTTTTTGTCCGACGTACCGTTCCCTCACTAGAACGAAAAATCAATAAAAAAATTAGAAAAAACAGGGTGAGGGATGAGTGCGATAACTATGGCGCTGAGATTTGATAACTGTATTTTGTAGAAGGGTTCAATACAAGTATTTTCACTTTGGGAGGGGGGGGGGTCGTCTATCTAACCCCGTTTAGGCGAGAGGGGCAATTTTCTAAAAAACAACTTAATACACTAGCCCAAAACATTAAGGGAACAAAAAAAAAATCGTGATTTTTTTAGTGATTTTCGATAGGCTGTATCTCAGTAAAAAATTATCGCATTATGACAAAATAAAAAGCATGTAAAAGCTCTATTCTTCTTGTTTTAGGATTAAATGTTAAAATATTTTCTTTCTAACGGTAAAATAGCTAAATCTTTGGAACTGTTAAAAAACAAAAATTTTCCAATTTTTGTTTGTTTTTTCTTTTCTCTTAAGAAAGTGGGAAATTTTTTTCTGATAAAATGATTATTATTTTTAGAAAGGCTATTTATTTGGCTTTAAGATTCATTTTGTTTCAAACTTCTACGATTTTTTTTAACTGCAATATTAGTCATCAAACCAAAAACCATAATTTTGACTTTGACTATCAATATCTCAACAACGGATCACTGTACAGAATATTCAAAGACACATTTAAAAATTTCATTCAATTCTCTACAAAGAAATTAAGTTTGCTTTGTTAAACAAATTGTTTTCTTATTTTTTATATTAATTAAGAAAAGCTATCAAAATATGCATTTTTACGGTTTTTTAGAAAATTTACCGCTGTTTAATTTCTTTGGGTGATAAGATTCAGTGGCGTAGATAGCTTTTTGCTAAGGGGGGGGGGACAGATCTAGTTCGCAAATTTTTTTTTTAAGTTTTAATAATGCTTCTTTGTATTGTTTTTATTCTCTTTAAATTGGAGAAAGTTCTTTCGGTAGTTGACGTAGAAACCAGCAGTGTAGCTAATATCTTTAATAAAATATAAATACCAGGACAACTTTTTTCGGTGCAGCTTTCGAGCGCTTTCAATGAGTTCATAGAGGAAGTATTTTTCCTTCTGATCAAATATCTTTTCTGAGTTTTTAATTCTTCACACAGAGAAAAATATGACCAGGACCACCTAAATACCAACAGATTTCCTTATTGAACTGTTTTATGAAGAAACCTTATTAATATCACCAATTAATAAGGTTTTTCCATAGAGATTTCTTATTATTTTCATGTACAAAATCTTTCAAAATTTTTTGTAAAAATTTCATATTTTTTCCAACTTGGCACTAGAACAAAAATTTTGACCAATATTTCTATAGTAAGTTGGAATAGGTGATCCCCTACATGATCGTATTTTTTTTATTAAAAAAACAAAACCGACTTCCATGGATCAAAACTGGGTTTTATGGTTTTTCTAATAGTACTGAACAGGCACCAGCTTTTCGATACCTACAAAAAGAATTATCAAAATTGGTTCACTCGGTCCAAAGTTATGAGGTGACAAACACAAAAAAAAAGTACAGACGAATTGAATAACTCCTCCTTTTTGGAAGTCGATAAAACAATTAGGAAATCCCGATTGTTTAAATACTATTTCCTTCTTGGATGAAAACTATAAGGAAATCTTATTGTTTTTGTTCTATTTTATGTGGTCTAGTTTTTGGTAAAACTCAACAGTTTCATTAAATTTTTTAGCTGCTTTGTCTATTTCAGACGAAGAATCCTTAGAAAGAACCGGAAACCCTTCTAGTGTGTTTTCATGGTTTGTACATTTTTCTCCAAGGCCCATTACATAGAAATCGAGAAAAAGATTGAAAACAGTAACACGAAAATATTCTTTACTGTACTTTGAACCGAAGAGTTCGAACGATTCTTTTGTCGCTTCACTATTCTCTTATGTTTAACGCCTATGTCAAGGATTTCAGCTAATTTTTCCCATATACAAAAAACTTTCGAAAATGAGTCGTCTTCTGCCCGTTTAATTTTTAGTTGATCCCTTAAATCTTTAGCGAGCTCCATTGCTTGGACCAAGTCTAAATTCACTCTTTGAAACAACGGTAAACCATATTTATAACCTTTAAGCTAATCAAGAACTCGAAATCCATAGCGTTTTTTTCAAAGTGCGCTTCTTCAACTTATTTATTCATGACTGTTTATACTGCACAATTATCGATCCCAATGGGGGGGATATATCCCCCTGATCCCCCCCCCCTATCTACGCCACTGATAAGATTAAACTGGGGCTTAATTATTGAAGTTTAATACACCTGAAATTAATATGCCAAGTTTCAGACTTATTCATCAAGCAGTTTTTCTGTTGTGAGGGTTTGAATTTTTGAGATGAAGTAAAACACCATATTTCTGCAGGTCTAAATGACTTACTTCTTTGAACTTTTTTATGAGCAAAATCAAATTGTTTTGAGTTTATTGGAACATTTTATTGATAAATATCGTTTAAATTTAAGATAAACCAAGGAAAAATTAAAAGTTTTCAAAAAAGTTAAATTTTGAAAAAAAGCTTTTTATACCATTTTTGGATGTTTTTCCTAATTTTGATTTTTTTTTTTGTTTTTTCTTGGTTTATCTAAAACTTAAACGATATTTTTCAATAAAATGTTCAAATAAACTCAAAAGAATTTGATTTTGCTTCAATAATTAAGCCTCAGTTCAATCTTATCACCAATAGAAATTAAATAGCGGTAAATTTTCTAAAAAACCGTAAAAATGCCTATTTTTATAGCTTTTCTAAATTAATCTAAAAAATAAGAAAACAATTTGTTTACCAAAGCAAACTTAATTTATTTGTAGAAAATTGAATGAAATTTTTAAATGTGTCCTTGAATATTCTGTACAGTGATCCGTTGTTGAGATATTGATAGTCAAAGTCAAAAGTATGGTTTTTGGTTTGATGACTTATATTGCAGTTAAAAAAAATCGTAGAAGTTTAAAACAAAATGAATCTTAAAGCCAAATAAATAGCCTTTTTAAAAATAATAATCATTTTTTCAGAAAAAAATTTCCCACTTTCTTAAGAGAAAAGTAAAAACAAACAAAAATTGGAAAATTTTTGTTTTTTAACAGTTTCAACGATTTAGCTATTTTACCGTTAGAAAGAAAATATTTTAACATTTAATCCTAAAACTGGAAGAATAGAGCTTTTACACGCTTTTTATTTTGTCATGATGCGATCATTTTTTACTGAGATACAGCCTATCGAATATCACTAAAAAAAATCACGATTTTTTTTGTTCCCTTAATTTTTTGGGCTAGTGTATTTAAAAAAAATATTAAAAAACAACGGCAACACTAAGAGTTATGAAAGATATTTTTTTCAAAAGCCACAATTAAACGCTTTATTTTAATTTTTAAATAGTGTTATTAAAATTAATAGTTTTTGAAATAATCGATCTCAAAGTTAAAATTAGCGAAACAAATTTAAAAAAAAACACATTCAATACTATTTTTGTCATTACCATAAATTTCAATACAAATTTACTATTACAAAAAAACTACCTTCGCTGAAATTTTCTAACACCAAAACTAGCCGAACTACAAGCGATAGCCGCAAAACTGTTCAAAACAAAATGGCGGCCAAAGTCGTCCAGACATTTTTGTGGAAAATGGGGGGTATAGTTCCTGTACTAGTGTACTTTCATATTTTAGGTACGAATTGCAGTTGCGAATTATTTCTCAGCAAAAGTATAACTTGACTGGACTAATACTAAAATGAACTCACCGGTGGAGGTAAGACAAAAAACTTTGTTATTGTAATATGTAAATCGCTCACAGTCAGCTTGATATCGATATCAAGTGGGAGAAGATGATGGTAATTCCGTTGGAGGTTTAATGTGTAATTGTTGTAAACGATGCACTAGAAACAGGTACTCAAATTGGGTTGGGTTCGATATCCCGCTTTTTATATTCCCGTTTTTTTAAATCCCGCTTTTAAAATCCCGTTTTTCATTATACTGCTTTTTATAATCCCGCTTTTTAAAATCCCGATTTTTATAATCCCGTTTTTTATTATCCCGATTTTGCAAGCAAAACTAGTTGTTTTATTTTAAAAAATCGCGCGATTTTTTAAAATAAAACAACTAGTTTTGCTTGCCAAATCGGGATTTTTAAACAAATTAAAAAATGAGACATTGTTCTAAACGCATTTAATTAAAACCTTTAACAAAAAATATATTATATAAAAAAAAAATCATGTGTGTAATTCACACGTGGTAGAAGTGAAACCTTAAAAATTATTTTCCTTGCATAAAATAAAAATCGAAAAAATGTACCTTTTTTTATTCTATCACCTTTAAATCCATATCTTTTATATGACAACCTAATAAATTAAAAATAATGAATTTTAAATCATCTGAAAGCTTATTATTTCACCTTTTATTTGACTTTTCAATCATGTTTCTACCATGCCTACAAAAAAGTAAGAATTTTTTAAAGTCAACCATCTCGAAATTTAAAACTGAGATAACGGTACTTCCTATTCCTACACAGGTGAGGGTGGCTGGTCTTCGGCAACAGATCTCCACAGGTGTTTTGAGGTATTTTTCAATTTAAGATTGTGTAACTTGTGGAGCATGTACCGTTATGTGTGATATATCAAATAAAAGGTTATGTTATCAGCATGCGTATTAAAGTTAAATCAAATTTGTATGTGCACTAGATCAAAAGATATAACGTGTGCAGGAAAAGAACATCTTTTTACCGTTATCTCAGAATTTTGAATATGAAATTAATTGAAACTTTGTACAATTATAATTTATTTAATTACCTATCTACAGTACAAATTTCATTCATCTATCTATTAAAACAAAAAAGTTATAACAAGTTGAAGTCGTGTCGCGTTTTCGTTTCATCTTGTTTCAAATCACTACGATACTAAAGAAGTTTTCACTTCAAAAAATAAGAAAAAGTAAGGAATGTGATACTAAAAAGAAATCAATTAACAAACTAATATTTACTTTAAAGTTTCAGAAGAACAATCAAATCGTGAAATCAGTTTTACTAATTTTTTGTCTATTTCTCATGATTTTTTTATTTGTGAATTAAGCATGTATTTTGTAAAAAAAATCGGAATTTTCGGGATTTGACGGGATTTTAAAATGCGGGATTTCAGAAAACGGGATTTAAAAAAGCGGTATTTTAGTAAACGGGATTTTGAAACTTTTTTTTTCGGGATTTTCGAAAAACGGGATTTTAAAAAGCGGTATTCCGATACGCTCCCACTCAAATTATATTTGGTGCGGGTTGCGGGTTGTTGTAGGCGTGCAAAGTACAAATACAATTGTTTGATTTGGTGTAGCACCAATTTGCTTCAGAGGCAGAACATATACAACAAATTTTTCACTCACCGATGGAGAAAAAAAACAAAGCTTTAACGGGTGCAATTTAGAATGCTGATTTGCACTTATATTAATAATCACTCAATACCTAATATAATAGATTTTAAAATGAATGATTTGAACGGTTTATGCACAAAAAATAACAATGTAAATGGACAGATTAAAAGCCAATGCAATGAATATTAGTTAATGCACAAAATATAAAATTTGTATGATAGATTTACTAAAATAAAATAAAAAAACACTGGAGCTGAAATTAAGACCAGGCAGACGGAAAAGTGTCAGTGTTAATACTGTCAACAGCGCACTTGTCTAAGATATTGACTTGCACAGTGTTATTAGTTTATTGATAACTTTTGAAAAATAATACAACTACTGTCTGGATAAACAATTCAAATAAAGTTGATGAACACATTTTGTTTACTTTCTTAACTTCACCAAAAAGATAGGTATCACTTTATATTCATAATAGCGAAAAAAAAAGAAGGACAAAAAGAAATATAAAAAGGACAAAATAATCGAAATAAAGAAGAATAAAACTTATTAACAAATTGAATTTGGTAAACTAACAAAACAATGACTAATCATTTAGGTATGCATATTGGTGTGATGAAAAAAAAAATATTTTTTTTTTGTTTTCATTGGGTAAAAAAATTTATCCTTAACATTAGTTTATTTAATTGACTCAGCTTAAATGCTGATTAAAAAAAAATGTTGATTTGAATTGTGGATGCTTAAATGCAGAAAATAGTTATAAAAGTCCCATTCAATTTGCTTAAATGCAGTGTCAGAATTTTAGTTTGCTTTTGACTCAAATTTGTTTGAGCAGCTTAAATGCTGGAAAAGAAAAAAAAAAGAAAATAGATATAGGTCTGTCAGAATAAAATTTTTTTTTTTTTAGATTCAGTTCGACCATTAGGTCTTCATATCCAAGAATTCGATTACTCCCTACATACCAATAATGTTGGAATCGAGTGGCAGAAGTGGTTACGATCATTTGAAACAATGATCAGAGCAAGTCGCATTTATGATAAAGATTGGAAACAAGACCTTCTACTACATTATACCATTGAATAATTACAAATGGAAGTGACACCGCAGATTACTCTGCAACTATAAGAGTACCGGAAGATAGATGAACTACATGTTTGCGCCTCAACTATTTTGTATTTTCGAGTTGAGTCTTAACTAATAATTTTTTTAAACCTTCATAAAAAAATTAATAATTTATTATTATACATTTCAAAGAGCTTATATTGATATTAGTTTTCGTATTTTGAAAAGTCATATTAGTCTAGAGAACAAGGACGATGCCTTTTGCTCCTACTGGGTTAGGTTCGAATACCGGTAAAATTTGAAATTGTTTTTTTTTTTTGTTTTTGCGGAGATTTTTTTTGAGAAATTGAATTAATTTTTATTCTAGTAATGTAAAAAAAAAAAAAACAATCTCAATTTCCCGTCAGATTCGAACCTAGGCAGGTAAACTTAACACACATTCACCTTATCCTCTAGGCTATCTCCACTTTTTGAAATGGGAAAACTTTTATCTATATGTATAAGCTGTTTAGGATTTGATTTTGGGTTGCTGGATTTGCTTTTGGATTGTTGGCTTTGCTTTTGGATTGTTGGATTTGCTTTTTTTATTCAACGCACGATATTAGCGCCGATAATTTTACAGCGGAAGTTTCCCTGGGTGTTCACTTCTATTTGTAATTATTCAATGATTATACTGGTTCAGAAGTTCAAATCTTAACCGCTACTTTACCAGAATATTCAGCAAGTGGAACATTTGGACCATTGGCAAATGTTGAACAATATGTTTCGTACATGACTGAATATGAAAAACCTGTAGCCAAATTGAATGCTTTCTTCATACCAAAAACAAATAATACAATAGCATCTACGTTTTTCATACAAAAACGCTTTCCTGTTTTTCACTACAACTCTGCAAAAATTTTTGAGGTTACCTGACAAAGAATTGATGTTAATATTTTCATTAATTTTTATTTTTTTCCTCGTTATTTCCTTAATTCTAGTGCGCAGGTTGAGCATAAAAAGTGTTCGTTGATAAGTTTTACTTTTGGTATATTTTTCATTATGCTTCTGATCGGTTTTTTTCAGCCTAATTGACACACACCCTAAGTTTGATAAAATAAAAATATCCCATCGGCCGAGAAAAAAATAGTATTTTTTTATCTGGCATAGGATTTTTTTTATTGATGAAGAACACTGGCTGAAAAATTCCTTTATTTCTTTTTCAATTTGATTTTGGAAAACAAACTTTTAAAAAGTGAAAAACTAACGAAAATAATGGAAGAAATAAATCTTGCTAAACATAATGTAACAGAAAAATACTCATAATGGTTGTTTTTGTTAGTAAAAAAAGAATTTGAAAGAAATGTTTTTCGCATTTTTCACTTTCCAAACAAATTTTAAATGTCAAACTTCAAATTCATAAGTGTGTGTGTACAATTCCGTGTGCAAATAGGTGTAATCTGACTAAAAATGTGGAGTAAAACCGGGGTACTCCGTAGTACTAAAATTACTCCAGAGTAATTTTTTTTACTCTTTTGTGGCGTAAAGGAACACAACACATTAATATAACATAGTAATTCCAACAAGATTTATAATTTTTCGAAAAAGATATCATTCTGTAGCATTTGGGTGACTAGAGGCGAATGATCCCTTTAATTAAAAATTTCATTTTTTTATTCAGTATTTATGGGGTAATATGTCTTTATGCATTTTTTTACAGTTTGGTATCGCAGAAATTAATTCAAAAATAACACGGTGTAACACTCAAAATATACGCGGGCGGAGACCTATCAGGTTTTGTAGATAGAGCTAGTCGCACTGAATACGAAACGGTATTTGAAAATCCCCTAACACCCCCAAAATCTGGAGTTACGGACAAAAAACAGTTTTTTGGACCTTCACCCATTGAAAAAATTCTAGCTTCGACAATTTTTTACCCATTTTCGATTTTTTTACAGTTTCTGATAGAAGATAAATATACCTTTTCAACAATGTATGAAACATGTAACTCGGTTAAACCACTTAGAATTTATAAGATGTCAAGTTCAAAAATTCCATTTTTTTCGTCATTTTCCCAACTTCGGCATCAATTTAAGAGTGGGTGTCCCCGAATGAAGAACTCAGACTTCATGTAAATGAGTTTGTGTGTATTAGTGACCTTTCTTCGCCATACATCTCTCACGTTCAACGTCATCTCAACTCAGTTCTCTCTCGGTATCTTTATTTGCATTCTCTTTCCCTTTCTAGAGAACCAAAGTCATAAAATTAAAGTCTATTTAGGTAGAAAAAACAAATCAGCATCAAGGAAATAGCAAAAAAAAAGGGTTGCAAGCCTTGCAAGTGTATATTGCGGTTTTGCTTTGCGCAACCGAATTCACTTGTGTTTTCGTTTTCCGTTGGTTTTACTCTATGTGCAAGAGTCATGGTAGGTATATTTATGAAGAAAAAAATGGTATGATATTCAGTGTTGAATTTTTCTATCTTTCTGCGCATCTATGTACCTACATCACTTGGTATTCTATATAACTTTTGCAAGTATTCGTAGGCGCAGGAATCTGATCGACTCTTTTTTCTTTGTTATAGTATTTAGTGATGATATTTATTTTAGTAGTTTAAAAACAAATTTTTTCAACATTTTTTTTTTTTGGCAAATAAAACGTTTATTTTTTAAAACTATTAGGTACATATTTGTTTATTTATTTGAATGTTTTTAACTTTTTCTTTCGAATTTGTACATAGATTTATATATTATATTATTAATTGATATTATTGTTATTCATATACAGGGTGTTCCAAAAGTAATGGATCAAACGAAATATGCAGATAGGCCAACTTTGGGCTCTCAGAATTTGGTAACTTTTTCATCCCAAATCCTTACGGTTTTCAATTTAATGCAGTTTTTGTGAGTTATCAAAAAATCTCGACTTTGCAACAGTATTTTGCTTCCTCCGGTCATAATTGATTTTTGTTTTTTACAATTCTTTCACTAAAACATTGCCTAATAATAAGAAATAATTATTTAATCAAAATATTTTTTATTTCATACGCCATTTTGCTGCAAATTATGTAACAGTTCCATGTTTTATAAAAACTCAATTTCTTACTCACAGAAAAAGACAATTTCATCTATAAAGTCAAATTCGAAAATTTAGATTTTTGTATTATAATGCGAATAACATTACAGACTGCCTGTCTTTCCAAATTTTGTTTTCATAGAAAAAAATATATCCATACAGTTGCTCAGAAGAATACCTAACATGCAACATCATAAATTTATGAAAGAGATAAATAAACCAGTTTAAAAAAAAAAAAAACAAGAATACAAAAAAAAACTCGTTTATCCTATTCCATATACCTACCACGCAACACCAGATACCATACATTGCAAACGTGCGAGAGATCCATTTCCTGTATCCTCTCATTTTCGCGAAAAAAATACAACAACACTTTGCATGCACTTAGCCTGGCGCCAATCCTTTTTTATGGAAAAACCTATGTACAAACAATATGTAGAATGCAGATACCTAAGTTCATCTTATTCTTTATACCACCAAACAACCACTCGACAGAGCGAGTGCGAGAGATCATGTAGAAACAAAATAGAAGATAATAAAGAGAGAGATACAACTAGCGCCAGCGGAATTTGTTTGAACTACAAGTTCCAATACATACGCATTCCATGAATTTCTGAGGAAAAAAATGGAAAGTAGACTCTTTTTCAAAAATTAATTGTAAGAAAACTATTATAGCAATTCTTATTTTCTAACTTGATATTGATAGAAAAAATAATGAAAAAAAATTAAAAAAATATAACAAAAAATCTAAAAATTCTGGTTTCATAGTACAGTTTATTGTTTTTGGGACTACTTAAAAAGCGATTGGAGGGTTACAAAATAATATTTTCCAACAAGATATAGTTTTACTCCATAGTCCATAAACTAAGCTTTTAAATAAAATAAAAATCAAAATCATACTTTGAAAAACAAAGAAATTAAACCACTTTTTTTTTAAAAGTTAAGAAAAAATGACTTTTTAGTATTTTTTTGTTGTTTAAGACCTTAAAACTTAATATAAATTTCTTAAACTAATCAATGTGTTAGTATTTGAGTTGAGGTACTTATTTCTTTTTATTTCGATGAATTGTATCAATAATTGCAGAAGTTATACATGTTCAAACATTGTAACATAAGGAAAAATAGCTTCAGTTTCGATTAATTTTTTTCTATGAAAAATACATTTTTAGTTTTTCAAAATAGTTTTACTCCGTAGTTTGATTCAACCTCAATCCAAAATAGAAATAAAAAAAATAAAAATTTTAGTCTAACTAAGAAACAAACCAATGTCTTTCAGGTCGTTCTAAAAGAACGAAAATTTTATCATGTTTTGTTCTCTCTTAATTATTAATAATTAATAGGACAAAAATGTTGTTTCGGCACGTAGTAGGATAACTTGGGCACCAGGATTTGATAACGGGTTTTTGTAGAGGAGCTCAATACAAATATTTTTTTCTTTGGGAGGGGGGTCTATCTCTCCCCGTTTAGGTGGGAGGGGCATTTTTCTAAAAAAAAATTATCAAAATAAAAAAAAATTATTAAAAAACAACGGCAACACTTACAGTAATAAATGATACCATTTCCGAAAAGCAAAATTGTACATTTGATTCTAATTTGTAAATCAATATATTATAACCAATAGTTTTTGAAATAATCGATTTCAAAGTTAAAAATAGGTGAAAAAAAAATTTAAAAAATTCATTTTATACTTTTTTTGTCCAGACCGTGAATTTAAATAAAAAAATTACTCACATAGAAAACTGCCTCAATTTATTCCTTATCGAACCGTGAAAACTATATGTTTCTATGTCTTCTAGTTTATGAGAAAATTAAAAAATAAAAACAAATAAAAACAAAAAATATTTTGAAAAAAGAAAAATCTGATAAAATAATTTTTTTCTAAGCCAATTTTGAAGTGATTTTCATAAAAAATACCTCGATTGATTGGGAAACAGAAATAGTTTTAGAATATATTTTTTAAATAGCATGTTGTTTTGAAAACATATACTTTAAATTGATGCCGAAGTTGGGCAAATGACGAAAAAAATGGAATTTTTGAACTTTGACAGCTTATAAATTCTAAATGGTTTAACCGAGTTACATGTTTTATACATTGTTAAAAAGGTATATTTATCTTCTATCAGAAACTGTAAAAAAATTGAAAATGGGTAAAAAATTGTCGAAGCTAGAATTTTTTCAATGGGTGAAGGTCCATAAAACCGTTTTTTGCCCGTAACTCTAGATTTTGGGGGTGTTAGGGGATTTTCAAATACCGTTTCGTATTCAGTGCGACTAGCTCTACAAAACCTGATAGGTCTCCGCCCGCGTATATTTTGAGTGTTACACCGTGTTATTTTTGAATTAATTTCTGCGATACCAAACTGTAAAAAAATGCATAAAGACATATTACCCCATAAATACAGAATAAAAAAAATGAAATTTTTAATTAAAGGGATCATTCGCCTCTAGTCACCCAAATGCTACAGAATGATATCTTTTTCGAAAAATTATAAATCTTGTTGGAATTACTATGTTATATCTATCTATCTATCTATCTATCTATCTATCTATCTATCTATCTATCTATCTATCTATCTATCTATCTATCTATCTATCTATCTATCTATCTATCTATCTATCTATCTATCTATCTATCTATCTATCTATCTATCTATCTATCTATCTATCTATCTATCTATCTATCTATCTATCTATCTATCTATCTATCTATCTATCTATCTATCTATCTATCTATCTATCTATCTATCTATCTATCTATCTATCTATCTATCTATCTATCTATCTATCTATCTATCTATCTATCTATCTATCTATCTATCTATCTATCTATCTATCTATCTATCTATCTATCTATCTATCTATCTATCTATCTATCTATCTATCTATCTATCTATCTATCTATCTATCTATCTATCTATCTATCTATCTATCTATCTATCTATCTATCTATCTATCTATCTATCTATCTATCTATCTATCTATCTATCTATCTATCTATCTATCTATCTATCTATCTATCTATCTATCTATCTATCTATCTATCTATCTATCTATCTATCTATCTATCTATCTATCTATCTATCTATCTATCTATCTATCTATCTATCTATCTATCTATCTATCTATCTATCTATCTATCTATCTATCTATCTATCTATCTATCTATCTATCTATCTATCTATCTATCTATCTATCTATCTATCTATCTATCTATCTATCTATCTATCTATCTATCTATCTATCTATCTATCTATCTATCTATCTATCTATCTATCTATCTATCTATCTATCTATCTATCTATCTATCTATCTATCTATCTATCTATCTATCTATCTATCTATCTATCTATCTATCTATCTATCTATCTATCTATCTATCTATCTATCTATCTATCTATCTATCTATCTATCTATCTATCTATCTATCTATCTATCTATCTATCTATCTATCTATCTATCTATCTATCTATCTATCTATCTATCTATCTATCTATCTATCTATCTATCTATCTATCTATCTATCTATCTATCTATCTATCTATCTATCTATCTATCTATCTATCTATCTATCTATCTATCTATCTATCTATCTATCTATCTATCTATCTATCTATCTATCTATCTATCTATCTATCTATCTATCTATCTATCTATCTATCTATCTATCTATCTATCTATCTATCTATCTATCTATCTATCTATCTATCTATCTATCTATCTATCTATCTATCTATCTATCTATCTATCTATCTATCTATCTATCTATGAACATTTTCATCTTTGGTTTGTTTTTTTTTTTTTTAGTGGTTCCCTGACCTCCGTTTAAGGAGGTTGTGGCGTCACATTTTGTCACATATTATTCTATTCTATATTACAAACAAAACAGAAATGAAAAAAACAAACGTCAGCAAATTGTTCTCCATTCAATAATTTCTTCTGAGGAGAAAAGAGAGCGGGAGTGTAATTTACTGGCTGAATAAAATGGTATAGCTGTGGCTGTAGCTTGTAGCGCAAGTTGAAGAATTCTCAACTTTTTGCTCAGCTGCCGCCAACTTTTGTTGTTATTTCCCTTAATAAAATTTTGTTTTTATCTATCTACGGGTAATTCCATGAAAAAGTGGACACGAATTTTGAACAAATTATGCAGACTTTTTTTATTAGCAAATTACTATTTACAAACGGCAACTCTTTATGCAAGTTGCAAGAAAAGATTCAAAAAACTTGAGTGAAAATGCATCTTTTCTTTACTTTTGGAACCACAAATCGTAGGTAACATGAGTTACCAAAATAATGTAACGTGAGTTACCTAAATATATTAAAACTTTTCCTCCAAACATTGAAAAAATGTTTGGTTTTGTCACTCATATTAAAAGCTTGTAATTTTGTATGTATGGAATCTTAATGTATTGTATGTATAAAAACTTCATACTGTCGGACTCTTAAAATTCGTGTCCAATTTTTGTTACGTGAGTTACCATCAAACTTTTATTTTTCCCAAGCAAATGTTAAAAATAAAGACAGTTTTTTTAGTTAATTATGAAAGTAATAGTTATGCTCCATTCATGGATAGTAATTTCGTATCAATTTACATTAAAATTGAAAAAAAAATTGAAATTTTTGTGAATGTAACGTGAGTTACCATGGAATTGCCCCTACCTATCTATCTATCTACACCGATTGGTCCATCTTGTTAGCTCGTTTAAAACATGTTGTAAGAGATCGAAGAACTCCCAGAATATCGGTCTTTTTTCATTTTAATTTTGTTCCCTCAGAAAAAAAGAGCAAAATTTCCCCAAAAATTCTCAACATAAACCACGTTTTTTTTTAGGATATTTAAAATTTTATCAATAGTTAAAAACATACCATACCATTTTTAACCCTATAGTTCCTGTTTCATTTCAATTTTAAATAATGAAAATAAAATTAATTTCAGACGGCTGATAGTATAGCGGATTTGGTAGATGGCTATTGTAGCATAGTAAATAATACTGACATTTCACTATGGGATCGGTCAAACTCCCCTGGAAGTAGTAAGAGCACTACCAACTCTTTAGAATTTTGTAAAGATATTAATTTAAAAGACAATGATAAGTCAGTAGTGTCCAATTTAAAATTTATCAAAACTACTACAAAGCAAATTGATCAGCAAAAAAATATTCCGAAATTGAGTGACGATTATGCCGAAATTGGTTTAGTTGATGAAGAAGGAGATTACTCTATGCCTACAGGTATTTTACAATTATTTACTATGAAATTTTTCCTATATAAATACGAGCAATATTTAAGTTCGAAACTATGAACTGGATAGATCACAGATTGTTCTTAACGATATTATTGGAATCGGACAGTTTGGAGATGTGCATATTGGCACTTATTACATAAAAGATAAGTCAACTCGGGAAAAAAATGATGTTAACTGCTATGAAGAAAATGCGAGGAAGAATTCTCAGAACGAAAATAAGGCTTGTGCAATTCAAGTCGCTGTTAAAACCTGTAAAGCCAGTGACGATCTCACAAAAACGGAAACATTTCTTCAAGAAGCTTGTAAGTGATTTTTTCGATAAAGAACACTGTCTTCATTTTAGTTTTATAATAGATATAATGCAGAAGTTTGATCATCCTCATATCATTCGGCTCATTGGAATATGTAGTAGCGCTCCTATATGGATTGTTATGGAGTTGGCGCAGCATGGTGAACTTCGGGCATTTCTAAAAGCAAACAGTGAAAAGTAAGTAAGCGATGTTTTCTTGTGTAATGTGAATTTTCGAATATATGCATATTTATAGTCTTAATGGGGCTTTCATTTCTGTAGCCACTTTTGGGCAAAACTAGTTGGATTGTTTGAAAAATCCCAATGCGCATTGAAACTCAAAAAACTTTCATTGAACTACTGACATGTCCATGAATGAGATTACACTGATATTGCTGGCATTTAAGATATTAGCTTGATACTCCAGTCATGAATCAATAGGGAATTATTTAAAAGGCTTAAAATTAATTTCTCACCACTTGACCATTGTTTTAAGCGTAGTTATGTACCAAAATGCATTTTTTTTTTATTATTTCGATTCTAATACATATCTGTGCTCTAGTATTTCGTAGACAGAAAATCAAACTACAATATGTTCTTTATGATATTTTCTTTCGTTTGATCGTAAATTTAGTAATTCATTTTAAGTGAGCTTTGCTCGGTATCTTTAAATATTATAACTTTCAGTGAAAAAAGTCAAATGCAAACAGCAATTTTTTGGAGTGGGTTTGAGTTTGCAATGACCAGTTTTTTCGCGGGTTACAAAACAATACGATATTTTTATTAAACAGTAATTATATACATATATACAATTTGCTTAAAGCTAGTTATCTTAAAATTTACATTGATTATATTAGTATTATGTTGGCACAAAAGGGGCCTAACGTTTTTACATTGTATTTTTTTTTTTTAACTAAATTTACAGTTAATTGTCATTGTATTTGTTTAAAATTTTAATTCTGTTGACAGCTTCTTAACTCAGGTTGTTCAGGTCCGGTTGTCATTGGGGTTACAAAACACCACATTACCACTTTATAATCCAGTGTATTTACGTTTGAATATACATATGTACATATGACGATCGGCAATGGATAGAAGGGTTACAGTAATCTGCTTTATCAAAAATGCCTACAGCAATGAGATCCCTTTTTGTTCAATATTTAATTTACAGGTCAGAAAGTTTTGGATGGTGTATATAATATATTAATTAATTTTTTTGTTTCAAGTTTAGCCTTGTCGACAGAGCTTAGTATGAAGAAATACTATTTTTTATCCCATTCTCTGTTTTATTCTGTATCAGTGGATGCTTTACTTCTTTCTTTTTTTACTTACATATGTATATCTTATAAGATTGTCATTAGGTCAATGGTGTTGCTTGTTGTGAGATCTTTTATTCTTGAGTCAGCTATTACACGAAGCCTCAAGAGGCGCGCCTCATTTCTAATGAGTGCAAAAGAGAAAAAAGATTAAAAAAAAAATATCCGACCGAGAGTACCTATATCGTAGGTCGAAATTCTGCAACTCTTTTTTGACGTTTCTTTTTCTCTTTTTTCTTTTTTCAACATTCTCTTTCATTCTTTTTGCTTTTGGTGCAATACAACAACAAGAAATTTTAAATCAAAAGAGAAATGTCAAATTTGAGTCCTTGACTCAAGAGGCATCCTGCCCTAGCGAGGTATTCCATCGGAGCGGAGATTTTCCGCAACGCATACTTCATACATTTAAATTGTCATATAACTATAAAGACAGTTTCATTTCATAATTTCTCATAAGTAAGAATGTCAATGTACGGTAAATTACACCCTTGCGTTAATTTGAAAATGAATCGATATTGCGATATTTCTATTCAACAAAATATCGATATTTTTTTTGAGAAGGCCATCTCTATCACAAATGACAGAAAAACAGATGAAAAAAAATACAATAAAAAAACAATTCAAAGAATAACAAATGAGTTTAAGAAAATTAAAAAGTGTCCATGGCAAGTGTCGCCTTATTTTTGAATGCAGAGTCCAAACAAATAAGGGCAACAAATCTCAAGAAAATAGGAGGATTTTAAAGTGAAAGAAAATTTATTTGTGAAAGACTTTTGCCTGAAAGGCCCTCCGCCCGCCAGTGACCGCGATTTCTTTTTTGTTTATCAATAGTTTTATTTTTTGTTGGACTTATGTATAATCACGAACATCTTTTTTTCCATTCACCAACATCCCTTTGTAGTGGTCCAATTCAATTTAACTGATTGGGCAGATCTTCCCAATACAGCTACAATTTTTGGTGATCTTTTTGTATACTTATGTTTTTTTTCGGTTTGCCTAAACAAAAAAATCCATAATAAATAACAAAAGTTTACTAAAATACTTTTTTTCTTTATTACTTACGTTTTATTATTATTAATTTCTTATTCCGTAACAAAAACTTGTCGGAGGGCTTCGGACAAAAAATGATTTGTATCTGTCAAGAATACAACCATTAGAAGTACTTCATCGCATGCATGACATGCGTTGAAATTTTTCGGAGAAAATTTCCCATCAATTGATCGGAGAAATACCTCGAAGCAAAAAGTCTCGATTCGTAGAAAATCGGAAAAAATCCGCTCCGACGGAATACCTCGCTAGGTTGAATCGTGTAATAGTTTGCGCCTCACAGAATGATTATCAAAACAAAATTCGAAAAAAAGAGTCAAGCCTTTTGAGGCTTCGTATATTTGACAATATATGATATACAATAGCCGCATTAAAACAAAAAAAAAACGTAAAACAAAAATAATGTGTGATACCAAATAAACAAATTACTTAAAAGTTTCAATACATGATGAAAACAGTCATGATCTAAGGAATGTTGTTTAGTTATTGTAACAAAAAGAAAAAGAACAATGCGTAAAAAAAGGAACCCTCAAAATTTTATTGTAATCGTTGAATCTGTCTCCGCGAAAGAAACTAATATATGAGAAAATACTTCCAAAATGTTGCATTTGCCTAGAGGAAAAACCCTCAAAATTTCATCGAAATCTTTAAAGCAATTACCGAAAAACTTATGTGTGAGAAAAATAGGCGTGGCTGTGGGCGGTTATTTCTAAAAATATTTTATTCGCCTAGAGGACCAAACCCTCAATATTTCACCGAAATCTTTAAAGTTGTTACCAAAAAAAATTTTATGTTAAAGTGGGCGTGGCGGTGAGCGTGATTCCTTGGGTTAGGCGACTGGAGATCACCGGCGTAGTAAAAGACGATCACATTACAAAATCAGGAGCATGCCAGTGTCGACAATTTGTGAAAAACGTTTCGCGAAAATTTCCGAAAAATTTCGAGCATTATGGAAGTACTTGCTTACACGAACAGCACTACCCCGCCAGGCAGTACCGCTGCAACAGATTAGAAATAATCGGGTCAGAGCTATACGGATTCCGGGGGCTAGCAAAGTAATGCCCGAGGTTAGAAGAAAATTGAGAGTCGCGAGTTGGAACGTGGGTAGCATGAACGGCCGAAGCTGTGAATTAGAAGAGAAGATGAAGAGGAGGCGAGTGGACATCTTGTGCGTCCAAGAAACCAAGTGGCGAAACACTGGAAACAGAGCCCGTTTCTTAGACGTCAAAACAAAACAATACAAGATGTTCTACTACGGAACAGAGCAAGGTAGAAACGGAATCGGTGTCATCCTTGCGGAAAAGCTTCTTGGAAGCGTTTTAGCCATTTCGAAGTCCAGTGACCGATTGATGTCTCTTAAACTGGTGATGGAAGGAAAGGTGTGGAATATAGTCAGTAGGGTGGGTCAAAAAAATCGAAATTTTTTTTTTTGATTTGGTACTCCGAAAAATCGATTGCTAGACCCCTCTAGAATATACACACCAAATATGAGCTCTTTATATTAATGGGAAGGTCCTCCGCTTTGCAATTTTCCATTTTTACATCAAGCTTCTACTAAAAAAAAAATATTTTTTTTATTAATTGACTTTTCAGCAAATTTCTTTTCAGATTCTTGTAGGAAATTGAACGCTCTACAAAAAAGGCCTTATACACTTTTTTCGTTTATCTAACCGTTGAATAGATATTTGAGGTCCAAAAATCGAGAAAATCTTTAAAAATTCGTTTTTTGTTCTTAATTTTGTAACAAATTGAAAAATTATAATGATCAAATGCGCAAGACATATTCTTGTTGGAAATTGATTGCTCCACAAAAAAGGTCTTATTAACTTTTTTCATTAATCTAACCATTCTAAAGATATTCGAGGTCAAAGTTAAAAAAAAATATAAAAACATTTTATATTTTTAAAAAATTTCTAATTCACTGAAACTTCATTATTTTCAAATTAGCAAGATATATTCTTGTAGGGGATTAAACGTTCTACAAAAAATTTTTTGGAATGAAATTGATTGCTTTAACCGTTTAGAAGATATTCGTATCCAAATCGCAATGCATACGGGTCATAAGAAAACTATTGAAATCAGTGAGCATTGGTTTGGATACGAATATCTTCTAAACGGTTAAAGCAATCAATTTCATTCCAAGGAATTTTTTGTAGAACGTTTAAGCCCCTACAAGAATATATCTTGCTAATTTGAAAATAATGAAGTTTCAGTGAATTAGAAATTTTTTAAAAATATAAAATGTTTTTATATTTTTTTTTAACTTTGACCTCGAATATCTTTAGAATGGTTAGATTAATGAAAAAAGTTAATAAGACCTTTTTTGTGGAGCAATCAATTTCCAACAAGAATATGTCTTGCGCATTTGATCATTATAATTTTTCAATTTGTTACAAAATTAAGAACAAAAAACGAATTTTTAAAGATTTTCTCGATTTTTGGACCTCAAATATCTATTCAACGGTTAGATAAACGAAAAAAGTGTATAAGGCCTTTTTTGTAGAGCGTTCAATTTCCTACAAGAATCTGAAAAGAAATTTGCTGAAAAGTCAATTAATAAAAAAAATATTTTTTTTTTAGTAGAAGCTTGATGTAAAAATGGAAAATTGCAAAGCGGAGGACCTTCCCATTAATATAAAGAGCTCATATTTGGTGTGTATATTCTAGAGGGGTCTAGCAATCGATTTTTCGGAGTACCAATTCAAAAAAAAGAATTTCGATTTTTTTGACCCACCCTAATAGTCAGTGCATATGCTCCCCAAATTGGATGTGAGCAGGTGGAAAAAGATGCATTCTGGCTAGACTTCCACAACCTCATTAAAGACATCCCAAAGGAAGAGCTTTTGTTTGTGGGTGGAGATTTAAATGGACATGTGGGGAAGACTGCAAAGTGATATTAGGAGAAGCGGTCGCCCAGCAACACCGTCTCCTACTGACAGAATTTTTTATGGAGACGAAGGCAGCAAACATACAAAGAGAGGCTACCGGACGAATCAAGTGGTACAACCTGGACAATGGAAAAGGCAATGCATTCATCTCTGTTATGAGAAATTATCTGTGCGGAACCATCAGCAGACTACAAAACGAAGAGTGCAGAGTACAAAATATGTGGGACTCTCTGCAACGAACTTGCTTGTCGAAGGCGAGGTCACTGCTAGGAACATCAAAAGGAAACTACCAACGGGAAAAAGAAACATGGTGGTAGAGCGATGAAGTCAAAGCAGTGATATCAAGGAAAAAGACCGCTTTCCAAGCTTGGTCCAAATGCCCCTCTCATAATAGAGATGAAAAAGCACGACTCGAAGTGGACTCCAAGCGCTACAAGAAGGAAGCCAAGAAGAAATGCGCCCAGCATAAAGCAGAGAGTACGGAAAGCATGTATCGCGAGCTTGGTGAAATATCTGATCCAGCTGCTGATGCAAACCAGGCTCTCCAGGAACTGCGACATGCCAAGATGAACAAGGGTGCAGCCATCTTCAAAATTGCCGGTCAAAGGAGAAGGAATGCTCAGGAAATACGTTCACCAAAGTTCATTAACGATGCTCAAGGCCTACTACTTGTGAATGACGACAAAATTCTCCACAGGTGGCGACAGTATTGTAATGAACTCCTAAATGAGCAATTTCCCAGGATATACTTTCCAACAGCCGAACCTAATTTAGACGAAGTACCCGACCTTACAGTCGAAGAAGTTAGCGTGGCGGTGAAAAACTCCAAGAAAGGAAAAGCTATTGGTTCAGACGAAATACCCTCTGAGTTCTGGAAGAAGATGGGAGACATTGGGTGTAAATGGCTCACGATTCTCATCTCCAAACTCATTAGCGGTGACCAAATGCTAAATCAGTGGAGAGAAAGTTTCCTTCTCCCAATATACAAAGGAAAGGGGGACACACGAAACTGTGATAACAACAGATCGATTAAGCTGATGTCACACACCATGAAGATCGTTGAGCGGATTTTCGACGGCCGACTGCGAAAAATAATACGGCTGTCTGATGACCAGTGCGGGTTTGTCTCGGGTAAATCAACCACAGATGCCATACAGAGTTTAAGAATCCGAATGGAAAAACACCGTGATTCCTCAAGGGATTTGCATAGTGTGCTGGTTGATTTCGAAAAGGCATTCGATAGACAACCACGAGATCTGATATGGGTGTCCCTGAGACAGCGAGGGGTTCCGGAAGTCTACGTGCGGATGATCAAGGACATGTACGAGGAAGTAAAAACGAAGGTAAAATGCCCCGCAGGAGTCACCGAAGAGTTCCCAATCAAAGTCGGTGTGCACCAGGGAAGCGTCCTGCGTCCTTTGCTCTTTATTACAGTCCTTGACTTCCTGCTTGAAGGAAAAGTGACTTATCCGAAAGTGAATCAGTTATTCTTTGCTGATGATGGAGCCATCATAAGTGAAGATCCAACATCCTTGCAACGAGCACTTGATGTGTGGGTGGATGTTCTGGAAGGAAGTGGGTACCGGATAAGCGCGAAAAAGACAGAATATCTCTGCTGTCCATTTTCTGACCCAGACGGCCCTATTCCGGACATTTACCTGAATGGAACAACACTTCCCAAGTGCGAAAAGTTCAAATATCTTGGATCTATGATCAACAACCAAGCTTCTTGTGATGACGACATCAATCACCGAATAAGTGTAGGGTGGATGAAGTGGCGCGAAAACTCTTCCATCTTCTGTGACCGAAAAATGCCCCCTTAACTGAAAGGAAAGCTCTATACTGCAGTTGTTCGCCCAGCACTTACATACGGTTCACAATGTTGGACAATGTACAGAACGTATGAGAGTAAACAGACAGCAGCTGAGATGAAGATGCTTCGTATGACAGCAGGAGTAACAAAGCTTGATCGAATCAGAAGCAAGAAAATCCGAGGAAGCCTTCACGTCAAAAACACCATCTTGGATAAAATACAGCATGACCGTTTAAGTTTGTACTGTCATGTACAAAGACGAAACCCTGAGAACCCAGTTCAAAAGGCGATCGCTTACGACGTTCCAACGCAATCGCGAAGAAGAGGCAGGCCTAAGAACTCATGGAGAAGACAAATGCAACGACAACTGCATTCAGTTGGCCTTAGACATGGAACAATTCAAAATCGAGAAGCCTGCCGACGTTTCCTGAGGTCAACCCGGCGAACCCCACATGCGGAGCCGTAGTGTGAAGCAGTAGAGTGGGAGAGTTGTGACCCCATCCGAGATCATGACTATCGTCGATAATGGAGAAGAAGAAGGGCGTGGCGGTGAGCGGATTTTGCCAAAAGTACTCGTTAGAGCTTTTTCCGAAAAAAATTATGTGTTAATAAAAGTGGGCGTGGCACTGGGCGGATTTTGCCAAAAGTACTTCCAAGACTTTTTACTTGCTTATATGAACAAACCCTGAAAATTTCATCGAAATCGTTAGAGCTGTTTCCGAAAAAACTTATTTGTTAAAAAAGTGGGCGTGGCTGTGGGCGGATTTTTCCAAAAGTACTTCGAAAACTTTTTACTCGCTAAGATGAACAAACCCGTTTCCGAGATCTTATGTCGTTTTCTATTGACTTTTGAGATTTTTGTGTAAAATTCTCAGATTTTCCACTGCAAATAGAATATGAAATCTAGTTTTGTAATTGTGTGCGAAATCTGTGCGTATAAAAAAAATAAAACAACAACAAATGTTCAGACAAATGTCAAACAGAGGAGTGTGTGTGAAAGTGCGTATGTTTGTATGCGTGAATCTTGATAAAAATCCAGAATCAGATTCTTGAATCTCAGATTCATTTTTTTGTCATTTTTTTGAATCTCAGGACGCAAATAGATCATGAAATCTGAGATTTGTCCACTATTTCCCCTCTTCACCCTACCTTTCAGCTGTCAAATTCACAAATCTCATTCTGAGATTCGTCAATAGAAAACGACATTATATATACAGTGACGACAAAATAAATAGCACATGTACCTTAAAATTTCTAAAATGAAAGTTTTTCGCACTTTTTTAACACAGATATATTTGATTTATTAAAAAAGAAATTAAGTACATTGAATTCTTTAACAAAATACAGCTCAAGTTTTATAGGACAAAATAAATAGCACCGTTCCTAAAAACAAAAACAAATTAACAAAAATTTTAACACAGTTAAAAGAAAATAACTAGTATTTGGTTGGGTAACCCTTATTATTAAATCAGCGGTTAATAGACGTAACAAGACTCCGAAATCGTTCAAAAGGTACTGAGTACCAAGCTCGTCGAAATTCCTGCTAAAGTTTGTCCAAATTTGAGGGATCAGACCTGTTGATCGCATTTCCCACGTCACTCTACAAGTCCTCAATAGGATTCAGATCTGGGGACTGGCTTGGCAATTCCATAACACCGATTTTTTGGACTGATAGCAATTATTGTTTCACAGACTTAGTCTTATGTTTTGGATCGTTACCCTGTAGAAATGTCCACTTTAAAGGCATTTCCTTCTCAGTAAAAGGTGGAATAGTGTCCCTTAGGACACTAAGGTGGTCCATAATACCCTCTATCCGATGAAATGGCTCCACACCATGCCAAGAAAAACATCCCCAAACAAGAATACTAGCCCCACCATCCTTAACAGTCTATATTTTATACTGCGGGTCACATTTCAACTGCCCCACGCGGGGAATTTCCGTATGGGGCATTTGGAAATGCCTCTAATGCCCTATAGGGGCTTTTACTGAAAAGGAAATGCCTTTAAAGTGCATTTCTACAGGATAACGATTCGGATTCAGCACCCCAAAAACTACTAGAAAAGTATATTTTGGTTCTTGTGGCAAAAATTTTGTTGACCAGTGTTATATATTTTATTATTATTATTATTTTTTTTTTTTTTTACAATTGACTTAAAATTAACTTATGTCTAAGATACATTGATAGATACAAAATTTTGTTGGCACAGAGGGGGCCTAACCTTATACAAAGTTACAAAATATAAACAAATATTATACATGGATAAACTTAATTTAAAAAGTCTGCTGACGAGGTTGTCCTCGGGGTGTTCAGACCCTGATGTCCAGTTGTGGGGTTGGTTGAGTTGGTTTGGTTTGGTTGGCGTTAGCCACGGTAGTAAGCCGACTGGGTGTTGGCGCAAAAGTTAACTTCTTCGTTGTCCATTGAAATACTTTAAATACTTCCGTCAATTTAGCGGGGGGCTCAAATAGTAAATACCTTATTTACCTTTTTATGTAATCCCTGTTCTTCTTGGTTCTCGTGCAGCTATTGTAATTTTTTATTGCGATCATGGCGGGTGAACTGAATCCTGCAACATATTCCAATAGCGAGTATAACGTCAATGTTACAAAAGTTATTATTAATGTTTTAAATTCTCAAAATCGAGGTTTTAAAGTTTACCATTTGAACGCACAGAGTTTGTTTTGAAAAATTGATGAGTTTCGGGATTTGTTTGAGGGTTCAAAGGTGGATGCAATTGCTGTCTCAGAAACATGGTTCAAAAATGATGTAAATGATAAAACGTATGCAATGAGACGATATACATTGTACAGAGCGGATAGATTCGATAGAGTTGGTGGCGGTGTTGCATTATATGTTAAGGAGTCTTTAAAGAGCCGGGTTAGATATACTTCCCCAGACGTTAGTACTTTTCAGTGTTTGTGTATTGAAATCAGCAGTAATAATGAAAAACTTTTACTAGGCGTTGTATACAGACCCTACTCATATATTGATTTATCTCCAATCAACATGTTTTTGAAGGATAATTGTTTTTTGTTCCCAAATACCATTCTTTGCGGTGATTTTAACTGCAACATTTTAGCCGATAGTAGTTTGATCAATAACATGCGAACATTCAACCTACATCCTGTTAACGTTAGTAATCCAAGCACTCTTCTTGACGTTTTTTTTGTTGCTGATCTCAATAAGGTTATGTTATATGATCAGTTGTCCGCACCTGGTTTTTCACGACATGATCTTATTGTTCTGTCATATGATTTTTCATGTGTCAGTCCTCCAATGACATTTCAATATCGCGACTTTAAGAATTTGAATATGAGTGCTCTTGAGTCTGACATCAGATCCATAAGTTGGCACAATGTATATTATATGGTGTCTCCAAGCGAACAAATAGAGTATATCCAAAATAATTTAGTAAGATTATTCGATGTGCATGTTCCTGTATAGACAAAGACTGTAAAACATACCAATAACCCCTGGTTCACTATTGAAATTCGAAATTGTATAAACCAAAGAAATCGTGTTTATGAAAAATTTAAACGTTTTAGGATTGTGGAAGATCTGCAACAATACCGTCAGCTGCGTAACAAATGTGTTAAACTCATAAATCTGGCAAAAACTAAATGGTATTCAAATCATATCAAACTTTCACAAAATGGGCGCAAGCTCTGGAAGAACCTTCGCGAGGTTGGAATTGGCAAGCAGAGATCACTGGATCTAAAGGTTAATTGTAATGAATTGAACAAAATATTTATATCATCTGTTCCGCTGCCCACATCTTCGCATGGACCTCTTTTCCAATCAGAATCTTCGTCACCTAATCCTCTTGCCAGTTTCAACTTCGTAAGTGTTTCTCTTGAAGACGTTGTGGAGAGTTTAATATCAATTAAAATTAACTCTATTGGGTTTGATCGTCTCCATCCCGCATTTGTGAAAGCAGTAATGTCATTAATTTTACCATTTTTTACGTTTGCCATCAATACAATGTTTACCAAGAGCACTTTTCCATACCGATTTTTTTAATCTAACAGTTTGCTGTCATCTAAGCAATCCGGATTTCGAGCCCAACATAGCAGTACTACTGCCCTCTTGGACGTGGTTGAGCGGTTAAGAAGGGCTTTGGACGATGATAAAGTCACGTTCTTGGTTCTTCTTGATTACTCCAAGGCATTTGATACGATCGACACAACATCTTGTGCAAAAACTATGTTCTCGTTTTGGATTTAGTCGCGAAGCAGTGAATCTCATATCATCTTGTTTAAGCGGTAGGCACCAAGCAGTGGTATCAGGAACTACGGTCTCTGAATTCCTTTCCTTGTCTCGAGGCGTTCCTCAAGGATCCATTTTAGGACCATTGTTATTCTCTGCTTATGTAAATGATTTTCCTAATCTTATAAGGCACGGAGATGTGCAAATGTTCGCTGACGATGTCCAGTATCTCCAAAGTACTGAGCTAGGTCTTATTGAAAATTGTGTATACAATATTAACGAAGATTTGAATGCAATTCTGGAATGGTCCAATAGGTGCGGTCTTGTCCTTAACCCCTCGAAAACGAAGTGCCTTGTCATCTCTAAGAAGACGCTTGATTTAACATACTTTCCTACAGTGCTTTTGAATAATATTCCCGTGGAGTTTGTTCATAAGGCGAAAAACTTCGGAGTTTGTTTTAATCGGACTTTAACTTGGAATGGCCATATAAATGCTGCAGTAGGGAAGGCGTATGGTGCTTTAAGAACATTATTCGTCACAAAAAAGTTTACGCCCATAACCAGAAAGGTGCTAGCCAAAACATTAGTAGTTCCAATCCTGACTTATGGATGTGAAGTTTATTGCAGTTTGGACTCCGTGTCTCTAAATAAACTCAACGTTGTGTTCAACAATATTGCTCGTTACGTCTTTGGACTGCAAAGATATGACCATGTTTCCAACTACAGTAAAAGCTTGTATGGCATGAATTTCACCGATTTGTTGAAATTTAAAACACTGACCATGTCATTCATTACAAGCAACCACCTGGGCTCTTCAACAATATTCAGTTTTTGTCATCAAATAGAACCAACCTTATCTCTATTCCTCGATTTAGCTGTCTTACATCTGAGCGACAGTTCTTTATTGGCGCGGCTCGTGTTTGGAATTTGCTTCCACGCGAATTAAGAAGAACAGAAAATTTAAAAATATTTCAGACGAAGTTAAATAAGTACTTAACAACTTATTAAGTTGAACCAGTTTATGTTGCAAATCATTAAAATTGTACCTTTTTATGTTCTCAAATCATTAAAATTGATATGTGTAGTTAAAATTGCTTTTCTCTTTTCTATTTTCTGCTGCTTGTAGATCAAGAGTTTCGTTGGTTGGTTATTTGTTGCGCTAAGGTTGAAGCGACTTGCGTCAGTATAAGAAGCATCATCTGTGAATTTAATTTCTTATATTATCTTTATGAATTTTTCGGTTATTTGAATCTATGACTATGTTCCCTAAGTTTTCTTTAACTTTCTCTTTTTAGAATAAAGGTTTATTCTTACTTCTTCTCTGTCCATTGTTTACAAAAATAGTTTCGCCTACTTCATATGTTTTATTTTTCCTATTTTTATTACGATATGCTAACATTTTTTGTTGGTGTGCTTGAAGTTCCTTTTTTGTGTCACCATTACCTATAAAATTGTGGAATATGTCCATTGGTCGCTTGTCTGTTACCGTGTGAACTGTTTCGTTGTATTTTTTTGTAGCTAGAGTCATGACGTGCTTGATGTCTGTCATATGTGTAGATTATTTGACTATTGTAATGAGTTCTGTCAATGTGGAGTGAATTCTTTCTATCGTTCCATTGCTCTTTGAATGGGCTGGTTGTTTTTTAGCCAAAGTGTATAATATTTGATAGAGTTGAAGGCTATAACAATTTATAACTTCCACGCATATTATTTTTAAAAAAATATAATTTTATTTATCAAAGATAAAATTGTCTTAATATTAACTATGGAATAACAGTGCGGTACGCACTACGGTAGGAATCGAACTGCCTGTTGTTGGTCATCTCGTTCTCCTCGAACGTTCGGATGACACTGATTGCCAGCGGCATCGGTTGTAATTTATCTGTTTTTTTGTCTTTCTTTTTTTATCACTTCAGATTCTTTGATGTATTAAGCTCAGAACAAGCTATTATCTACGATCAGAGGCTCATCATTAGTGCATGTTAGTGGTAAGTAAACAAAAAATACAACCTCCAACATGCACAATATAAAACAAAATAATTACAAACAAATTTATAAGTTATAAAATTATAAGTACAAAAAATCCAACATATATAATTTATTTAAAACATTGATTTACAGTTACGATTGTTGAGCACTGGTTCGAAACAATGTTTTTAAACCCATTTTTGTCAAATTAAAGTCTAAGGATGAATGGTTCAAGTTAAAAAGTTTACTCATGCGACTAAGAGGCTCATTAATACTACAGTTTATTCTATGAAAGTCGATATGCAAAGGTTCAAATCTTTGTAGGAGGTGAGATCCACCCAGATAATTTATATCAATACAAGTGAATAGATCAGGAGCGTCAATTTGGGAATTAATAAGCTGATGAAGAAAGATTAAATCATTTTTTACACGTCTCTGTGCTAAAGTTTGCATCTGAAGAAGTTGAATGCGTTGTTCATATGGTGGCCAGTTGAAAGGATCGGTCCAAGGAAGACCTTTTAGAGCGAAGCGTACAAAATTGTGTTGAACAGATTCGATTCGGTTTTTATGAACTTCATAAAAAGGACCCCATACTTGAGAATTGTACAAAGATAGAGTTACAAATGGATCATCAAATTCCTTTGCCCAACGTTTAATAAAACCAAGCATTGAGCTCGCTTTATTTACTTTAAAATTGATGTGTTCAGTAAATCCTAAATTTGAACTAACATGGACACCCAAGTCTTTGAAGCTAAATACTCGACAAAGCTTATGTTGCAAGATGTAGTAATCAAAAATATTAATGACCCGTTTTCTCGAGAATGTAATTGTTTGGCATTTAGCTGGGTTAAGTGAAAGGCCATTTTTACCACACCAAACATTAATTGGCTTGGGCTTGGCTTGGGTGGTCGCCATGTGTTAACTTTCCCCTTGGTCGGAAGAAGATTGTCCCAATCTTGCGCTCAACATCTGCTGTACCCTTGATCTTGAAGTGTCCATGAATTCTTCCATCTCTATTGTGACCTGCTCGATCGTGCTTGGCCAAGTGACTTGTTCGATTATATTTGTGCGATAACTTTGAATTATTTTCATTATTTTGTAGACAGAGTAAATCAATATTACAAGGAATAACTTAATACATATTCCCGACCATACGGGATGTTCTTTGAGATCTGTTATAAATGGTTCTATATGATCAAGATTTGTGTACATAAGTTTCTCGTCTTGTGAAGCAATGAATTCTAGAATTTGGTTGGTTGGTTTGCTTAACTTAATATGTTCTAGTATTTGGTTTTCTGAATTCAGATAAATTTTGCCATTAATACACGTTCTGTTCAAATTGTATCATATTGATTCCTGACAATTCTATTCCGTTAACAATGTGGTTTCCCGTTAAAACAAGATTTCCTTCGTTAATTATTTTTATTGGTTGATTACGTTCTTTGATTTTGGTACAGTTTGCTTTATATTTATTTAAAAGGTTTGTTAAACAAATAGATTCTTTACTGATTTTACAATAGTGGTGGTTGAGTTCCTTTTTACAACCTGATTTATAAAACTTTTTCTTATATTTAATGATTTCGCTTAATATTATAATTTTCCCACCATTTACATTGTAGCTTCTGGTTAGATAGTGGTTTCCTAACCCTTTTACTTTGGGGTATTTGACAAATACAACGATAATATTATTTTTTTGTACAATTTTAAAAGTGGAAGCATCTAGTACATTAATTATGGATATATGTATTTACTTTTTCTTGCTCCATAATGTTTTTATTTCACTTAAATCTAACAATAGAGTATTGAGTATATTTGATTTTCTTAAATTAAGGTATTTATTATTTCTCTAAGTTCTATAATTAAGGTCCGTCAAGATAGCACCCACACCCCCAAATTTCCAAACTCTGAGTATGCAGTAATTTGTTGCTAATTAGTTGCTCTAATCTCGAATTTGTTGCTCCACTCCGTCCCCCTCAAAATTGATGGAAAGGGTGTGGGTGCTATCTTGACGTCAAGATAGCACCCACACCCATTAACAAACCCAACATTTCAAAAAACTGAGTACGCAGTAATTTGTTGCTAAATAGTTGCTCCAATCTTGAATTTGTTGCTGCAAGATTTGACCTTGAAATGCACTTCAACAGTTTTCTCAAAAAAGCTAAATTCCCCAAAATTTAACGCACAGCAACAAAAATGGTATCGAATTAAAGGGCCTCTCAACTCCTTTTCAAAAAGGTCTCACTCAACTTTTAAATCCATCTCCTTCATGTCCAAAATGCATTGTGTATCAAAGCGTCAAGATAGCACCCACACCAAGAAAAACCTAAAAATTAAAAAAAATAAGTATGCAATAATTTGTTGCTAATAAGTTGCTCTTATCTTGAATTTATTGCTCCACCCCTTCCCCCTCAAAATTGATTGAAAGGGTGTGGGTGCTATCTCGACGTCAAGATAGCACCCACACCTCCAAAATCTGAGTATGCAGGATTTTAGTTTTAATTTGTTGCTAATTAGTTGCTCTAATATTGAATTTGTTGCTCCACGATTTGACCTTCAAATCGACTGCAACAGATGCAATATTTTGGAGACTTTTTATCCATACGATTTTTCAAAAAAACTAAAAACCCCAAATTGTAGATAGAATTTGTTGCTCTGCAAAAAGCTATTTTTAAATTTTCTATCACAACCCAATCCTCTTACAGGAGAAAAACTAATTTTGCGATGACGTCATCTTTCAAGCTGGGTACGCCACAACGAAAATTTTAAAATTTAAGTACACAGGAATTTGAAGATATTTTGTTGCTAATTTATTACCCTAATCTAGAATTTGTTGCTCCACGGTTTGACCTTTAAATCCGCTGCAACAGTTGCAATATATATATGTATATAGCTATATAGGTATATTTTCAAAAATTAATGCTTTTTAAAAAGCTACATTTCCAATAGTCAAGTATTCTTGCCCTTTCATAAGCCCTTAAAACAAGTACATACCTATAGGTACGGAAGACGTTAAGTAAAACTCAACATCAAAAACAAAGGTACCTACTACTGCCCATTTAATTTCTCTATATTATATAGACAGCTTTTCCGTTCCTATTTTACCATTTGGTACCTACCTCAATTTCAAAAATTTATTTAATTTAACGTATAAACATCTACCTACCTTTTTCAAACATATTTTACAACAACAAACATCTATTGTTATAAAATGTCTCCCATGTCCTAGCCTAGAAGAAGCCTAGACATCTCTTGAAAAAGATACCTACCCCCAACATTTTTTTGTAATTCTTTTCATCGCTTTTTTACACTTTAAGTCTATCACTCTAGTTTTGGAGAGATGCATTTTATTAACTACCACTAAAGCAACCGAGAAACACAACTCAATGCTATTCAACCAATCAGTTTGCGATGCGACTATTTTTATTATAAAAACAGACCAAATACATAAATGTGTTCATAGTTAATAGGAATAATCGAGTGTGTATGCGTTGGTTTAAATTTTGACTCCGCCCCCACAGTCTGCTTTGATGAAAATAATACAAACGCACACCTTGAAATGTTTTTTCCTTAGTCGGTTTCAGACCTCTATGAAGGTATGATGTACGGTCTCTCGCTCGATTTAAAAATTTTATGACTTCGGTACCTAAATAATTTATTATAGACCCACCAAGGTAAGGTAGGTATGTATGTTTGTAGGGCCTTCCAGTTTATCTGGATTAAGAAGTTTAAAATTTCGAAATAGGGTTGTTATGCAATTTTTTGTTTTATGGTACCTATGTCGCTATGGGTCTTATGAAAAATGTTGTATATTTAGGGAAAACTTTAAATTCAAAACCACTGAAAACCCAAATTGAAAATTTCTTGAATTTGTTGCTTCACAATTTGATCATAAGGAGTTAAGTCGAGAGTCAGAAAACGAAAAGCCATTTTTCTTCAGAATTATATTACATATTTCAAAAAGAATTCCCACATTGGTAATTAATCACATTGATATTTCCAAGTTTCTTTTATAAATTAAGCTTTGTTATCAATATAAACGAAGATTTTTCTTGACTTAACACCTTTGGACCAAGTTTATTTATGAAGTCTAAATGGCTCTATAGTGTTAAGTCAACACAATTTTTTTTTAGAACGGTCATTTTCCGGTCAACAGCATATGAATATTAAAAAAGATCTTATAGATAATGTTTCTGCATCATTACTTTTTCAAAATAATAATATTCAGTTTTACACACAAAAATTGAAACTTCAATTTCATTTTCCTCAAAATTACCTTTTCTGACTTAACACCTTTGTACCCGGCGCCAAAGATTTTAAGTTCAATTTCAATTTTGAAAACGTTCGGTAATGTGGGATTGGGGCCTTCACCCTTAGGGGAATGAAGTTATTGCATAAGAAGGAAGGTGCTAATTATCAATTCAATTCATGTCTATAATTTGGCATTTTTAGTTTTTTTGAAAAAAGTTAGTTAGGTATAGATAAAAAGTCTTTAAAATACCTACCTAATGCATCTGTTGGAGCAATTAATTATCAACAAATACCTGCATACCTGCTTACATATTTTCTTAAATTTTAAAGTTTTTCCTTTTAGGCTTGGTGTGTCTATAATCAATTATGTAGGTACCGAAGTCATAAAATTTTTAAATCGAGCGAGAGACCGCACATCATAACTTGGTAGAAGTCTGAAACCGACTAAGGAAAAAACATTTAAAGGTGTGCGTTTGTATTATTTTCATCAAAGCAGACTGTGGGGGCGGAGTCAAAATTTAAACCAACGCATACACACTCGATTATTCCTATTAACTATGAACACATTTATGTATTTGGTTTGTTTTTATAATAAAAATAGTCGCATCGCAACCTGATTGGTTGAATAGCATTGAGTTGTGTTTCTCGGTTACCTTTAGTGGTAGTTAATAAAATGCATCTCTCCAAAACTAGAGTGATAGACTTAAAGTGTAAAAAAGCGATGAAAAGAATTACAAAAAAATGTTGGGGGTAGGTATGTATCTTTTTCAAGAGATGTCTAGGCTTCTTCTAGGCTAGGACATGGGAGACATTTTATAACAATAGATGTTTGTTGTTGTAAGATATGTTTGAAAAAGGTAGGTAGATGTTTATACGTTAAATCAAATTAATTTTTGAAATTGATGTAGGTACCAAATGGTAAAATAGGAACGGAAAAGCTGTCTATATAATATAGAGAAATAAAATGGGCAGTTTTACTTAACGTCTTCCGTACCTATAGGTAGGTACTTGTTTTAAGGCCTTATGAAAGGGCAAGAATACTTGACTATTAAAAATGTAGCTTTTTAAAAAGCATTAATTTTTGAAAATATACCTATATAAAGTTATATACAGGGTGTCCCAAAAGTAATGGATCAAACGAAATGTGCTGGTAGACCAACTTAAGGGCTCTCAGAATTTGGTAACTTGTTCATCCCAAATCCTTACGGTTTTCGATTTAATGCAGTTTTTGTGAAATTTCAAAAAATTCCGACTTTGCAACAGGATTTTGCTTCCTCCTCTCATAATTGATTTTTGTTTTTTACAATTCTTTCACTAAAACATTGCCTAATCAAAAGAAATAATCAATTGATTAAAATATTTATTATTTCTCACGCCATTTCGCTGCAAATTAATTAACAGTTCCATGTTTTATAAAAACTCAATTTCTTACTTTTATTTCAGAGCAACACCCTGAGAAAAATTTGTATGGTGTGACACAGGTTTATTATTTTAAAAACTTGCCGTGTTATTGCAGTTTTCATAAATGTATACAAATTTTCAATGTTGAAATTAGAACGAAAGATATTACAATTTGAATGCAAAAAAACAGGGGTTTTCAGAGCAAAATAACAAACAAAAATCGAAGCTTTTATTCAAAAAGAAATAAACAAACAACAGTCGAGAAAATTTGTTTATTTTCTAATATTTCGGAGTAGGAAGTTAAATTGATGACGTGATAGATTCCACCGTAGTTTTCGTAAACTGCGGCCTTACTGTTTTCTATTAAAATTAATTCATCTCTAGTGTAGTCGGTTTTGTTGCGCTTAGCTTGAAGCGACTTGCGTCAGTATAAGAAGCATCATCTGTGAATTTAATTTCTTATATTATCTTTATGAAATTTTCGGTTATTTGAATCTATGACTATGTTCCCTAAGTTTTCCTTAACTTTCTCTTTTTAGAATAAAGGTTTATTCTTACTTCTTCTCTGTCCATTGTTTACAAAAATAGTTTCGCCTACTTCATATGTTTTATTTTTCCTATTTTTATTACGATATCCTAACAATTTTTGTTGGTGTGCTTGAAGTTTCTTTTTTGTGTCACCATTACCTATAAAATTGTGGAATATGTCCTTTGGTCGCTTGTCTGTTACCGTGTGAACTGTTTCGTTGTATTTTTTTGTAGCTAGAGTCATGACGTGCTTGATGTCTGTCATATGTGTAGATTATTTGACTATTGTAATGAGTTCTGTCAATGTGGAGTGAATTCTTTCTATCGTTCCATTGCTCTTTGAATGGGATGGTTGTTTTTTAGCCAAAGTGTATAATATTTGATAGAGTTGAAAGCTATAACAATTTATAACTTCCACGCATATTATTTTTAAAAAAATATAACTTTATTTATCAAAGATAAAATTGTCTTAATATTAACTATGGAATAGCAGTGCGGTACGCACTACGGTAGGAATCGAACTGCCTGTTGTTGGTCATCTCGTTCTCCTCGAACGTTCGGATGACGCTGATTGCCAGCGTCGTCGGTTGTAATTTATCTGTTTTTTTGTCTTTCTTTTTTTTTTCACTTCAGATTCTTTAATGTATTAAGCTTAGAACAAGCTATTATCTACGATCAGAGGCTCATCATTAGTGCATGTTAGTGGTAAGTAAACAAAAAATACAACCTCCAACATGCACAATATAAAACAAAATAATTACAAACAAATTTATAAGTTATAAAATTATAAGTACAAAAAATCCAACATATATAATTTATTTAAAACATTGATTTACAGTTACGATTGTTGAGCACTGGTTCGAAACAATGTTTTTAAACCCATTTTTGTCAAATTAAAGTCTAAGGATGAATGGTTCAAGTTAAAAAGTTTACTCATGCGACTAAGAGGCTCATTAATACTACAGTTTATTCTATGAAAGTCGATATGCAAAGGTTCAAATCTTTGTAGGAGGTGAGATCCACCCAGATAATTTATATCAATACAAGTGAATAGATCAGGAGCGTCAATTTGGGAATTAATAAGCTGATGAAGAAAGATTAAATCATTTTTTACACGTCTCTGTGCTAAAGTTTGCATCTGAAGAAGTTGAATGCGTTGTTCATATGGTGGCCAGTTGAAAGGATCGGTCCAAGGAAGACCTTTTAGAGCGAAGCGTACAAAATTGTGTTGAACAAATTCGATTCGGTTTTTATGAACTTCATAAAAAGGACCCCATACTTGAGAATTGTACAAAGATAGAGTTACAAATGGATCATCAAATTCCTTTGCCCAACGTTTAATAAAACCAAGCATTGAGCTCGCTTTATTTACTTAAAAATTGATGAGTTCAGTAAATCCTAAATTTGAACTAACATGGACACCCAAGTCTTTGAAGCTAAATACTCGACAAAGCTTATGTTGCAAGATGTAGTAATCAAAAATATTAATGACCCGTTTTCTCGAGAATGTAATTGTTTGGCATTTAGCTGGGTTAAGTGAAAGGCCATTTTTACCACACCAAACATTAATTGGCTTGGGCTTGGCTTGGGTGGTCGCCATGTGTTAACTTTCCCCTTGGTCGGAAGAAGATTGTCCCAATCTTGCGCTCAACATCTGCTGTACCCTTGATCTTGAAGTGTCCATGAATTCTTCCATCTCTATTGTGACCTGCTCGATCGTGCTTGGACAAGTGACTTGTTCGATTATATTTGTGCGATAACTTTGAATTATTTTCATTATTTTGTAGACAGAGTAAATCAATATTACAAGGAATAACTTAATACATATTCCCGACCATACGGGATGTTCTTTGAGATCTGTTATAAATGGTTCTATATGATCAAGATTTGTGTACATAAGTTTCTCGTCTTGTGAAGCAATGAATTCTAGAATTTGGTTGGTTGGTTTGCTTAACTTAATATGTTCTAGAATTTGGTTTTCTGAATTCAGATAAATTTTGCCATTAATACACGTTCTGTTCAAATTGTGTCAAATTGATTCCTGACAATTCTATTCCGTTAACAATGTGGTTTCCCGTTAAAACAAGATTTCCTTCGTTAATTATTTTTATTGGTTGATTACGTTCTTTGATTTTGGAACAGTTTGCTTTATATTTATTTAAAAGGTTTGTTAAACAAATAGATTCTTTACTGATTTTACAATAGTGGTGGTTGAGTTCCTTTTTACAACCTGATTTATAAAACTTTTTCTTATATTTAATGATTTCGCTTAATATTATAATTTTCCCACCATTTACATTGTAGCTTCTGGTTAGATAGTGGTTTCCTAACCCTTTTACTTTGGGGTATTTGACAAATACAACGATAATATTATTTTTTTGTACAATTTTAAAAGTGGAAGCATCTAGTACATTAATTATGGATATATGTATTTACTTTTTCTTGCTCCATAATGTTTTTATTTCACTTAAATCTAACAATAGAGTATTGAGTATATTTGATTTTCTTAAATTAAGGTATTTATTATTTCTCTAAGTTCTATAATTAAGGTCCGTCAAGATAGCACCCACACCCCCAAATTTCCAAACTCTGAGTATGCAGTAATTTGTTGCTAATTAGTTGCTCTAATCTCGAATTTGTTGCTCCACTCCGTCCCCCTCAAAATTGATGGAAAGGGTGTGGGTGCTATCTTGACGTCAAGATAGCACCCACACCCATTAACAAACCCAACATTTCAAAAAACTGAGTACGCAGTAATTTGTTGCTAAATAGTTGCTCCAATCTTGAATTTGTTGCTGCAAGATTTGACCTTGAAATGCACTTCAACAGTTTTCTCAAAAAAGCTAAATTCCCCAAAATTTAACGCACAGCAACAAAAATGGTATCGAATTAAAGGGCCTCTCAACTCCTTTTCAAAAAGGTCTCATTCAACTTTTAAATCCATCTCCTTCATGTCCAAAATGCATTGTGTATCAAAGCGTCAAGACAGCACCCACACCAAGAAAAACCTAAAAATTAAAAAAAATAAGTATGCAATAATTTGTTGCTAATTTGTTGCTAATTAGTTGCTCTAATCTTGGATTTATTGCTCCAATGAAAACAAAAAAAAAATATTTTTTTTTTTCATCACACCAATATGCATACCTAAATGATTAGTCATTGTTTTGTTAGTTTACCAAATTCAATTTGTTAATAAGTTTTATTCTTCTTTATTTCGATTATTTTGTCCTTTTTATATTTCTTTTTGTCCTTCTTTTTTTTCGCTATTATTAATATAAAGTGATACCTATCTTTTTGGTGAAGTTAAGAAAGTAAACAAAATGTGTTCATCAACTTTATTTGAATTGTTTATCCAGACAGTAGTTGTATTATTTCTCAAAAGTTATCAATAAACTAATAACACTGTGCAAGTCAATATCTTAGACAAGTGCATACAAATTTTATATTTTGTGCATTAACTAATATTCATTGCATTGGCTTTTAATCTGTCCATTTACATTGTTATTTTTTGTGCATAAACCGTTCAAATCATTCATTTTAAAATCTATTATATTAGGTATTGAGTGATAATTAATATAAGTGCAAATCAGCATTCTAAATTGCACCCGTTAAAGCTTTGTTTTTTTTCTCCACCGGTGAGTGAAAAATTTGTTGTATATGTTCTGCCTCTGAAGCAAATTGGTGCTACACCAAATCAAACAATTGTATTTGTACTTTGCACGCCTACAACAACCCGCAACCCGCACCAAATATAATTTGAGTGGGAGCGTATCGGAATCCCGCTTTTTAAAATCCCGTTTTTCGAAAATCCCGAAAAAAAAAGTTTCAAAATCCCGTTTACTAAAATACCGCTTTTTTAAATCCCGTTTTCTGAAATCCCGCATTTTAAAATCCCGTCAAATCTCGAAAATTCCGATTTTTTTACAAAATACATGCTTAATTCACAAATAAAAAAATCATGAGAAATAGACAAAAAATTAGTAAAACTGATTTTTTGCCCACACACAATATGTACCTTCAACACATTATGAGAACGGTATTTCTTTTATAAAAACATAAAATGATTAAAGCCTTAAATTGAGTTCACAAGTAAAAGAAATTTCATTTATTTAAATATCAAAATTGTTGAAATGCATCCAAATATAAGTTGAAATATATTTAAATGAAATTTCTTTTGATTATATAGTGTGTACTTAATTTAAGGTGTTGTGATCATTTTATGTTATTATTAATCTATGGGATTATCACGATTTGATTGTTCTTCTGAAACTTTAAAGTAAATATTAGTTTGTTAATTGATTTCTTTTTAGTATCACATTCCTTACTTTTTCTTATTTTTTTTTTATATAATATATTTTTTGTTAAAGGTTTTAATTAAATGCGTTTAGAACAATGTCTCATTTTTTAATTTGTTTAAAAATCCCGATTTGGCAAGCAAAACTAGTTGTTTTATTTTAAAAAATCGCGCGATTTTTTGAGTACCTGTTTCTAGTGCATCATTACAACAATTACACATTAAACCTCCAACGGAATTACCATCATCTTCTCCCACTTGCTATCGATATCAAGCTGACTGTGAGCGATTTACATATTACAATAACAAAGTTTTTTGTCTTACCTCCACCGGTGAGTTCATTTTAGTATTAGTCCAGTCAAGTTATACTTTTGCTGAGAAATAATTCGCAACTGCAATTCGTACCTAAAATATGAAAGTACACTAGTACAGGAACTATACCCCCATTTTCCACAAAAATATCTGGACGACTTTGGCCGCCATTTTGTTTTGAATAGTTTTGCGACTATCGCTTGTAGTTCGGCTAGTTTTGGTGTTAGAGAAAAATGTAATGAGACAAACTTGTAGTAAATTTTATTTCCAACAAAATATATTTATTAACTTTTTACTCTAAAACCCACCATTTAGGAATTATAATGAATTTCGTAAAATGCTATGCTCACTTTTTTTTATATGCACCATAACTTTTTATTTTAAACTTTTATCAAAAAATTGTTGTTATAAAAATTGAAGAACTATTAATTAACTATGTTTTTCTTTTATAAGGTTTTTTGTCCGACGTACCGTTCCCTCACTAGAACGAAAAATCAATAAAAAAATTAGAAAAAACAGGGTGAGGGAAGAGTGCGATAACTATGGCGCTGAGATTTGATAACTGTATTTTGTAGAAGGGTTCAATACAAGTATTTTCACTTTGGGAGGGGGGGTCTATCTAACCCCGTTTAGGCGAGAGGGGCAATTTTCTAAAAAACAACTTAATACACTAGCCCAAAACATTAAGGGAACAAAAAAAAAATCGTGATTTTTTTAGTGATTTTCGATAGGCTGTATCTCAGTAAAAAATTATCGCATTATGACAAAATAAAAAGCATGTAAAAGCTCTATTCTTCTTGTTTTAGGATTAAATGTTAAAATATTTTCTTTCTAACGGTAAAATAGCTAAATCTTTGGAACTGTTAAAAAACAAAAATTTTCCAATTTTTGTTTGTTTTTTCTTTTCTCTTAAGAAAGTGGGAAATTTTTTTCTGATAAAATGATTATTATTTTTAGAAAGGCTATTTATTTGGCTTTAAGATTCATTTTGTTTCAAACTTCTACGATTTTTTTTAACTGCAATATTAGTCATCAAACCAAAAACCATAATTTTGACTTTGACTATCAATATCTCAACAACGGATCACTGTACAGAATATTCAAAGACACATTTAAAAATTTCATTCAATTCTCTACAAAGAAATTAAGTTTGCTTTGTTAAACAAATTGTTTTCTTATTTTTTATATTAATTAAGAAAAGCTATCAAAATATGCATTTTTACGGTTTTTTAGAAAATTTACCGCTGTTTAATTTCTTTGGGTGATAAGATTCAGTGGCGTAGATAGCTTTTTGCTAAGGGGGGGGGGGGACAGATCTAGTTCGCAAATTTTTTTTTTAAGTTTTAATAATGCTTCTTTGTATTGTTTTTATTCTCTTAAAATTGGAGAAAGTTCTTTCGGTAGTTGACGTAGAAACCAGCAGTGTAGCTAATATCTTTAATAAAATATAAATACAAGGACAACTTTTTTCGGTGCAGCTTTCGAGCGCTTTCAATGAGTTCATAGAGGAAGTATTTTTCCTTCTGATCAAATATCTTTTCTGAGTTTTTAATTCTTCACACAGAGAAAAATATGACCAGGACCACCTAAATACCAACAGATTTCCTTATTGAACTGTTTTATGAAGAAACCAATTAATAAGGTTTTTCCATAGAGATTTCTTATTATTTTCATGTACAAAATCTTTCAAAATTTTTTGTAAAAATTTCATATTTTTTCCAACTTGGCACTAGAACAAAAATTTTGACCAATATTTCTATAGTAAGTTGGAATAGGTGATCCCCTACATGATCGTATTTTTTTTATTAAAAAAACAAAACCGACTTCCATGGATCAAAACTGGGTTTTATGGTTTTTCTAATAGTACTGAACAGGCACCAGCTTTTCGATACCTACAAAAAGAATTATCAAAATTGGTTCACTCGGTCCAAAGTTATGAGGTGACAAACACAAAAAAAAAGTACAGACGAATTGAATAACTCCTCCTTTTTGGAAGTCGATAAAACAATTAGGAAATCCCGATTGTTTAAATACTATTTCCTTCTTGGATGAAAACTATAAGGAAATCTTATTGTTTTTGTTCTATTTTATGTGGTCTAGTTTTTGGTAAAACTCAACAGTTTCATTAAATTTTTTAGCTGCTTTGTCTATTTCAGACGAAGAATCCTTAGAAAGAACCGGAAACCCTTCTAGTGTGTTTTCATGGTTTGTACATTTTTCTCCAAGGCCCATTACATAGAAATCGAGAAAAAGATTGAAAACAGTAACACGAAAATATTCTTTACTGTACTTTGAACCGAAGAGTTCGAACGATTCTTTTGTCGCTTCACTATTCTCTTATGTTTAACGCCTATGTCAAGGATTTCAGCTAATTTTTCCCATATACAAAAAACTTTCGAAAATGAGTCGTCTTCTGCCCGTTTAATTTTTAGTTGATCCCTTAAATCTTTAGCGAGCTCCATTGCTTGGACCAAGTCTAAATTCACTCTTTGAAACAACGACTTAATGGCAACGAAAGTTGGTAAACCATATTTATAACCTTTAAGCTAATCAAGAACTCGAAATCCATAGCGTTTTTTTCAAAGTGCGCTTCTTCAACTTATTTATTCATGACTGTTTATACTGCACAATTATCGATCCCAATGGGGGGGATATATCCCCCTGATCCCCCCCCTATCTACGCCACTGATAAGATTAAACTGGGGCTTAATTATTGAAGTTTAATACACCTGAAATTAATATGCCAAGTTTCAGACTTATTCATCAAGCAGTTTTTCTGTTGTGAGGGTTTGAATTTTTGAGATGAAGTAAAACACCATATTTCTGCAGGTCTAAATGACTTACTTCTTTGAACTTTTTAATGAGCAAAATCAAATTGTTTTGAGTTTATTTGAACATTTTATTGATAAATATCGTTTAAATTTAAGATAAACCAAGGAAAAATTAAAAGTTTTCAAAAAAGTTAAATTTTGAAAAAAAGCTTTTTATACCATTTTTGGATGTTTTTCCTAATTTTGATTTTTTTTTTGTTTTTTCTTGGTTTATCTAAAACTTAAACGATATTTTTCAATAAAATGTTCAAATAAACTCAAAAGAATTTGATTTTGCTTCAATAATTAAGCCTCAGTTCAATCTTATCACCAATAGAAATTAAATAGCGGTAAATTTTCTAAAAAACCGTAAAAATGCCTATTTTTATAGCTTTTCTAAATTAATCTAAAAAATAAGAAAACAATTTGTTTACCAAAGCAAACTTAATTTATTTGTAGAAAATTGAATGAAATTTTTAAATGTGTCCTTGAATATTCTGTACAGTGATCCGTTGTTGAGATATTGATAGTCAAAGTCAAAAGTATGGTTTTTGGTTTGATGACTTATATTGCAGTTAAAAAAAATCGTAGAAGTTTAAAACAAAATGAATCTTAAAGCCAAATAAATAGCCTTTTTAAAAATAATAATCATTTTTTCAGAAAAAAATTTCCCACTTTCTTAAGAGAAAAGTAAAAACAAACAAAAATTGGAAAATTTTTGTTTTTTAACAGTTTCAACGATTTAGCTATTTTACCGTTAGAAAGAAAATATTTTAACATTTAATCCTAAAACTGGAAGAATAGAGCTTTTACATGCTTTTTATTTTGTCATGATGCGATCATTTTTTACTGAGATACAGCCTATCGAATATCACTAAAAAAAATCACGATTTTTTTTGTTCCCTTAATTTTTTGGGCTAGTGTATTTAAAAAAAATATTAAAAAACAACGGCAACACTAAGAGTTATGAAAGATATTTTTTTCAAAAGCCACAATTAAACGCTTTATTTTAATTTTTAAATAGTGTTATTAAAATTAATAGTTTTTGAAATAATCGATCTCAAAGTTAAAATTAGCGAAACAAATTTAAAAAAAAACACATTCAATTCTATTTTTGTCATTACCATAAATTTCAATACAAATTTACTATTACAAAAAAACTACCTTCGCTGAAATTTTCTAACACCAAAACTAGCCGAACTACAAGCGATAGCCGCAAAACTGTTCAAAACAAAATGGCGGCCAAAGTCGTCCAGACATTTTTGTGGAAAATGGGGGGTACAGTTCCTGTACTAGTGTACTTTCATATTTTAGGTACGAATTGCAGTTGCGAATTATTTCTCAGCAAAAGTATAACTTGACTGGACTAATACTAAAATGAACTCACCGGTGGAGGTAAGACAAAAAACTTTGTTATTGTAATATGTAAATCGCTCACAGTCAGCTTGATATCGATAGCAAGTGGGAGAAGATGATGGTAATTCCGTTGGAGGTTTAATGTGTAATTGTTGTAACGATGCACTAGAAACAGGTACTCAAATTGGGTTGGGTTCGATATCCCGCTTTTTATATTCCCGTTTTTTTAAATCCCGCTTTAAAAATCCCGTTTTTCATTATCCTGCTTTTTATAATCCCGCTTTTTAAAATCCCGATTTTTATAATCCCGTTTTTTATTATCCCGATTTTGCAAGCAAAACTAGTTGTTTTATTTTAAAAAATCGCGCGATTTTTTAAAATAAAACAACTAGTTTTGCTTGCCAAATCGGGATTTTTAAACAAATTAAAAAATGAGACATTGTTCTAAACGCATTTAATTAAAACCTTTAACAAAAAATATATTATATAAAAAAAAAATCATGTGTGTAATTCACACGTGGTAGAAGTGAAACCTTAAAAATTATTTTCCTTGCATAAAATAAAAATCGAAAAAATGTACCTTTTTTTATTCTATCACCTTTAAATCCATATCTTTTATATGACAACCTAATAAATTAAAAATAATGAATTTTAAATCATCTGAAAGCTTATTATTTCACCTTTTATTTGACTTTTCAATCATGTTTCTACCATGCCTACAAAAAAGTAAGAATTTTTTAAAGTCAACCATCTCGAAATTTAAAACTGAGATTACGGTACTTCCTATTCCTACACAGGTGAGGGTGGCTGGTCTTCGGCAACAGATCTCCACAGGTGTTTTGAGGTATTTTTCAATTTAAGATTGTGTAACTTGTGGAGCATGTACCGTTATGTGTGATATATCAAATAAAAGGTTATGTTATCAGCATGCGTATTAAAGTTAAATCAAATTTGTATGTGCACTAGATCAAAAGATATAACGTGTGCAGGAAAAGAACATCTTTTTACCGTTATCTCAGAATTTTGAATATGAAATTAATTGAAACTTTGTACAATTATAATTTATTTAATTACCTATCTACAGTACAAATTTCATTCATCTATCTATTAAAACAAAAAAGTTATAACAAGTTGAAGTCGTGTCGCGTTTTCGTTTCATCTTGTTTCAAATCACTACGATACTAAAGAAGTTTTCACTTCAAAAAATAAGAAAAAGTAAGGAATGTGATACTAAAAAGAAATCAATTAACAAACTAATATTTACTTTAAAGTTTCAGAAGAACAATCAAATCGTGATAATCCCATAGATTAATAATAACAAAATGATCACAACACCTTAAATTAAGTACACACTACATAATCAAAAGAAATTTCATTTAAATATATTTCAAATTATATTTGGATGCATTTCAACAATTTTGATATTTAAATAAATGAAATTTCTTTTACTTGTGAACTCAATTTAAGGCTTTAATCATTTTATGTTTTTATAAAAGAAATACCGTTCTCATAATGTGTTGAAGGTACATATTGTGTGTGGGCAAAAAATCAGTTTTACTAATTTTTTGTCTATTTCTCATGATTTTTTTATTTGTGAATTAAGCATGTATTTTGTAAAAAAATCGGAATTTTCGAGATTTGACGGGATTTTAAAATGCGGGATTTCAGAAAACGGGATTTAAAAAAGCGGTATTTTAGTAAACGGGATTTTGAAACTTTTTTTTTCGGGATTTTCGAAAAACGGGATTTTAAAAAGCGGGATTCCGATACGCTCCCACTCAAATTATATTTGGTGCGGGTTGCGGGTTGTTGTAGGCGTGCAAAGTACAAATACAATTGTTTGATTTGGTGTAGCACCAATTTGCTTCAGAGGCAGAACATATACAACAAATTTTTCACTCACCGGTGGAGAAAAAAAACAAAGCTTTAACGGGTGCAATTTAGAATGCTGATTTGCACTTATATTAATTATCACTCAATACCTAATATAATAGATTTTAAAATGAATGATTTGAACGGTTTATGCACAAAAAATAACAATGTAAATGGACAGATTAAAAGCCAATGCAATGAATATTAGTTAATGCACAAAATATAAAATTTGTATGATAGATTTACTAAAATAAAATAAAAAAACACTGGAGCTGAAATTAAGACCAGGCAGACGGAAAAGTGTCAGTGTTAATACTGTCAACAGCGCACTTGTCTAAGATATTGACTTGCACAGTGTTATTAGTTTATAGATAACTTTTGAGAAATAATACAACTACTGTCTGGATAAACAATTCAAATAAAGTTGATGAACACATTTTGTTTACTTTCTTAACTTCACCAAAAAGATAGGTATCACTTTATATTCATAATAGCGAAAAAAAAGAAGGACAAAAAGAAATATAAAAAGGACAAAATAATCGAAATAAAGAAGAATAAAACTTATTAACAAATTGAATTTGGTAAACTAACAAAACAATGACTAATCATTTAGGTATGCATATTGGTGTGATGAAAAAAAAAATATTTTTTTTTTGTTTTCATTGGGTAAAACAATTTATCCTTAACATTAGTTTATTTAATTGACTCAGCTTAAATGCTGATTTAAAAAAAATGTTGATTTGAATTGTGGATGCTTAAATGCAGAAAATAGTTATAAAAGTCCCATTCAATTTGCTTAAATGCAGTGTCAGAATTTTAGTTTGCTTTTGACTCAAATTTGTTTGAGCAGCTTAAATGCTGGAAAAGAAAAAAAAAAAAAAAAAAAAGGAAATAGATATAGGTCTGTCAGAATAAAATTTTTTTTTTTTTAGATTCAGTTCGACCATTAGGTCTTCATATCCAAGAATTCGATTACTCCCTACAATAATGTTGGAATCGAGTGGCAGAAGTGGTTACGATCATTTGAAACAATGATCAGAGCAAGTCGCAATTATGATAAAGATTGGAAACAAGAAATTATTCAATGATTATACTGGTTCAGAAGTTCAAATCTTAACCGCTACTTTACCAGAATATTCAGCAAGTGGAACATTTGGACCATTGGCAAATGTTGAACAATATGTTTCGTACATGACTGAATATGAAAAACCTGTAGCCAAATTGAATGCTTTCTTCATACCAAAAACAAATAATACAATAGCATCTACGTTTTTCATACAAAAACGCTTTCCTGTTTTTCACTACAACTCTGCAAAAATTTTTGAGGTTACCTGACAAAGAATTGATGTTAATATTTTCATTAATTTTTATTTTTTTCCTCGTTATTTCCTTAATTCTAGTGCGCAGGTTGAGCATAAAAAGTGTTCGTTGATAAGTTTTACTTTTGGTATATTTTTCATTATGCTTCTGATCGGTTTTTTTCAGCCTAATTGACACACACCCTAAGTTTGATAAAATAAAAATATCCCATCGGCCGAGAAAAAAATAGTATTTTTTTATCTGGCATAGGATTTTTTTTATTGATGAAGAACACTGGCTGAAAAATTCCTTTATTTCTTTTTCAATTTGATTTTGGAAAACAAACTTTTAAAAAGTGAAAAACTAACGAAAATAATGGAAGAAATAAATCTTGCTAAACATAATGTAACAGAAAAATACTCATAATGGTTGTTTTTGTTAGTAAAAAAAGAATTTGAAAGAAATGTTTTTCGCATTTTTCACTTTCCAAACAAATTTTAAATGTCAAACTTCAAATTCATAAGTGTGTGTGTACAATTCCGTGTGCAAATAGGTGTAATCTGACTAAAAATGTGGAGTAAAACCGGGGTACTCCGTAGTACTAAAATTACTCCAGAGTAATTTTTTTTACTCTTTTGTGGCGTAAAGGAACACAACACATTAATATAACATAGTAATTCCAACAAGATTTATAATTTTTCGAAAAAGATATCATTCTGTAGCATTTGGGTGACTAGAGGCGAATGATCCCTTTAATTAAAAATTTCATTTTTTTATTCAGTATTTATGGGGTAATATGTCTTTATGCATTTTTTTACAGTTTGGTATCGCAGAAATTAATTCAAAAATAACACGGTGTAACACTCAAAATATACGCGGGCGGAGACCTATCAGGTTTTGTAGATAGAGCTAGTCGCACTGAATACGAAACGGTATTTGAAAATCCCCTAACACCCCCAAAATCTGGAGTTACGGACAAAAAACAGTTTTTTGGACCTTCACCCATTGAAAAAATTCTAGCTTCGACAATTTTTTACCCATTTTCGATTTTTTTACAGTTTCTGATAGAAGATAAATATACCTTTTCAACAATGTATGAAACATGTAACTCGGTTAAACCACTTAGAATTTATAAGATGTCAAGTTCAAAAATTCCATTTTTTTCGTCATTTTCCCAACTTCGGCATCAATTTAAGAGTGGGTGTCCCCGAATGAAGAACTCAGACTTCATGTAAATGAGTTTGTGTGTATTAGTGACCTTTCTTCGCCATACATCTCTCACGTTCAACGTCATCTCAACTCAGTTCTCTCTCGGTATCTTTATTTGCATTCTCTTTCCCTTTCTAGAGAACCAAAGTCATAAAATTAAAGTCTATTTAGGTAGAAAAAACAAATCAGCATCAAGGAAATAGCAAAAAAAAAGGGTTGCAAGCCTTGCAAGTGTATATTGCGGTTTTGCTTTGCGCAACCGAATTCACTTGTGTTTTCGTTTTCCGTTGGTTTTACTCTATGTGCAAGAGTCATGGTAGGTATATTTATGAAGAAAAAAATGGTATGATATTCAGTGTTGAATTTTTCTATCTTTCTGCGCATCTATGTACCTACATCACTTGGTATTCTATATAACTTTTGCAAGTATTCGTAGGCGCAGGAATCTGATCGACTCTTTTTTCTTTGTTATAGTATTTAGTGATGATATTTATTTTAGTAGTTTAAAAACAAATTTTTTCAACATTTTTTTTTTTTGGCAAATAAAACGTTTATTTTTTAAAACTATTAGGTACATATTTGTTTATTTATTTGAATGTTTTTAACTTTTTCTTTCGAATTTGTACATAGATTTATATATTATATTATTAATTGATATTATTGTTATTCATATACAGGGTGTTCCAAAAGTAATGGATCAAACGAAATATGCAGATAGGCCAACTTTGGGCTCTCAGAATTTGGTAACTTTTTCATCCCAAATCCTTACGGTTTTCAATTTAATGCAGTTTTTGTGAGTTATCAAAAAATCTCGACTTTGCAACAGTATTTTGCTTCCTCCGGTCATAATTGATTTTTGTTTTTTACAATTCTTTCACTAAAACATTGCCTAATAATAAGAAATAATTATTTAATCAAAATATTTTTTATTTCATACGCCATTTTGCTGCAAATTATGTAACAGTTCCATGTTTTATAAAAACTCAATTTCTTACTCACAGAAAAAGACAATTTCATCTATAAAGTCAAATTCGAAAATTTAGATTTTTGTATTATAATGCGAATAACATTACAGACTGCCTGTCTTTCCAAATTTTGTTTTCATAGAAAAAAATATATCCATACAGTTGCTCAGAAGAATACCTAACATGCAACATCATAAATTTATGAAAGAGATAAATAAACCAGTTTAAAAAAAAAAAAAACAAGAATACAAAAAAAAACTCGTTTATCCTATTCCATATACCTACCACGCAACACCAGATACCATACATTGCAAACGTGCGAGAGATCCATTTCCTGTATCCTCTCATTTTCGCGAAAAAAATACAACAACACTTTGCATGCACTTAGCCTGGCGCCAATCCTTTTTTATGGAAAAACCTATGTACAAACAATATGTAGAATGCAGATACCTAAGTTCATCTTATTCTTTATACCACCAAACAACCACTCGACAGAGCGAGTGCGAGAGATCATGTAGAAACAAAATAGAAGATAATAAAGAGAGAGATACAACTAGCGCCAGCGGAATTTGTTTGAACTACAAGTTCCAATACATACGCATTCCATGAATTTCTGAGGAAAAAAATGGAAAGTAGACTCTTTTTCAAAAATTAATTGTAAGAAAACTATTATAGCAATTCTTATTTTCTAACTTGATATTGATAGAAAAAATAATGAAAAAAAATTAAAAAAATATAACAAAAAATCTAAAAATTCTGGTTTCATAGTACAGTTTATTGTTTTTGGGACTACTTAAAAAGCGATTGGAGGGTTACAAAATAATATTTTCCAACAAGATATAGTTTTACTCCATAGTCCATAAACTAAGCTTTTAAATAAAATAAAAATCAAAATCATACTTTGAAAAACAAAGAAATTAAACCACTTTTTTTTTAAAAGTTAAGAAAAAATGACTTTTTAGTATTTTTTTGTTGTTTAAGACCTTAAAACTTAATATAAATTTCTTAAACTAATCAATGTGTTAGTATTTGAGTTGAGGTACTTATTTCTTTTTATTTCGATGAATTGTATCAATAATTGCAGAAGTTATACATGTTCAAACATTGTAACATAAGGAAAAATAGCTTCAGTTTCGATTAATTTTTTTCTATGAAAAATACATTTTTAGTTTTTCAAAATAGTTTTACTCCGTAGTTTGATTCAACCTCAATCCAAAATAGAAATAAAAAAAATAAAAATTTTAGTCTAACTAAGAAACAAACCAATGTCTTTCAGGTCGTTCTAAAAGAACGAAAATTTTATCATGTTTTGTTCTCTCTTAATTATTAATAATTAATAGGACAAAAATGTTGTTTCGGCACGTAGTAGGATAACTTGGGCACCAGGATTTGATAACGGGTTTTTGTAGAGGAGCTCAATACAAATATTTTTTTCTTTGGGAGGGGGGTCTATCTCTCCCCGTTTAGGTGGGAGGGGCATTTTTCTAAAAAAAAATTATCAAAATAAAAAAAAATTATTAAAAAACAACGGCAACACTTACAGTAATAAATGATACCATTTCCGAAAAGCAAAATTGTACATTTGATTCTAATTTGTAAATCAATATATTATAACCAATAGTTTTTGAAATAATCGATTTCAAAGTTAAAAATAGGTGAAAAAAAAATTTAAAAAATTCATTTTATACTTTTTTTGTCCAGACCGTGAATTTAAATAAAAAAATTACTCACATAGGAAACTGCCTCAATTTATTCCTTATCGAACCGTGAAAACTATATGTTTCTATGTCTTCTAGTTTATGAGAAAATTAAAAAATAAAAACAAATAAAAACAAAAAATATTTTGAAAAAAGAAAAATCTGATAAAATAATTTTTTTCTAAGCCAATTTTGAAGTGATTTTCATAAAAAATACCTCGATTGATTGGGAAACAGAAATAGTTTTAGAATATATTTTTTAAATAGCATGTTGTTTTGAAAACATATACTTTAAATTGATGCCGAAGTTGGGCAAATGACGAAAAAAATGGAATTTTTGAACTTTGACAGCTTATAAATTCTAAATGGTTTAACCGAGTTACATGTTTTATACATTGTTAAAAAGGTATATTTATCTTCTATCAGAAACTGTAAAAAAATTGAAAATGGGTAAAAAATTGTCGAAGCTAGAATTTTTTCAATGGGTGAAGGTCCATAAAACCGTTTTTTTGCCCGTAACTCTAGATTTTGGGGGTGTTAGGGGATTTTCAAATACCGTTTCGTATTCAGTGCGACTAGCTCTACAAAACCTGATAGGTCTCCGCCCGCGTATATTTTGAGTGTTACACCGTGTTATTTTTGAATTAATTTCTGCGATACCAAACTGTAAAAAAATGCATAAAGACATATTACCCCATAAATACAGAATAAAAAAAATGAAATTTTTAATTAAAGGGATCATTCGCCTCTAGTCACCCAAATGCTACAGAATGATATCTTTTTCGAAAAATTATAAATCTTGTTGGAATTACTATGTTATATCTATCTATCTATCTATCTATCTATCTATCTATCTATCTATCTATCTATCTATCTATCTATCTATCTATCTATCTATCTATCTATCTATCTATCTATCTATCTATCTATCTATCTATCTATCTATCTATCTATCTATCTATCTATCTATCTATCTATCTATCTATCTATCTATCTATCTATCTATCTATCTATCTATCTATCTATCTATCTATCTATCTATCTATCTATCTATCTATCTATCTATCTATCTATCTATCTATCTATCTATCTATCTATCTATCTATCTATCTATCTATCTATCTATCTATCTATCTATCTATCTATCTATCTATCTATCTATCTATCTATCTATCTATCTATCTATCTATCTATCTATCTATCTATCTATCTATCTATCTATCTATCTATCTATCTATCTATCTATCTATCTATCTATCTATCTATCTATCTATCTATCTATCTATCTATCTATCTATCTATCTATCTATCTATCTATCTATCTATCTATCTATCTATCTATCTATCTATCTATCTATCTATCTATCTATCTATCTATCTATCTATCTATCTATCTATCTATCTATCTATCTATCTATCTATCTATCTATCTATCTATCTATCTATCTATCTATCTATCTATCTATCTATCTATCTATCTATCTATCTATCTATCTATCTATCTATCTATCTATCTATCTATCTATCTATCTATCTATCTATCTATCTATCTATCTATCTATCTATCTATCTATCTATCTATCTATCTATCTATCTATCTATCTATCTATCTATCTATCTATCTATCTATCTATCTATCTATCTATCTATCTATCTATCTATCTATCTATCTATCTATCTATCTATCTATCTATCTATCTATCTATCTATCTATCTATCTATCTATCTATCTATCTATCTATCTATCTATCTATCTATCTATCTATCTATCTATCTATCTATCTATCTATCTATCTATCTATCTATCTATCTATCTATCTATCTATCTATCTATCTATCTATCTATCTATCTATCTATCTATCTATCTATCTATCTATCTATCTATCTATCTATCTATCTATCTATCTATCTATCTATCTATCTATCTATCTATCTATCTATCTATCTATCTATCTATCTATCTATCTATCTATCTATCTATCTATCTATCTATCTATCTATCTATCTATCTATCTATCTATCTATCTATCTATCTATCTATCTATCTATCTATCTATCTATCTATCTATCTATCTATCTATCTATCTATCTATCTATCTATCTATCTATCTATCTATCTATCTATCTATCTATGAACATTTTCATCTTTGGTTTGTTTTTTTTTTTTTTAGTGGTTCCCTGACCTCCGTTTAAGGAGGTTGTGGCGTCACATTTTGTCACATATTATTCTATTCTATATTACAAACAAAACAGAAATGAAAAAAACAAACGTCAGCAAATTGTTCTCCATTCAATAATTTCTTCTGAGGAGAAAAGAGAGCGGGAGTGTAATTTACTGGCTGAATAAAATGGTATAGCTGTGGCTGTAGCTTGTAGCGCAAGTTGAAGAATTCTCAACTTTTTGCTCAGCTGCCGCCAACTTTTGTTGTTATTTCCCTTAATAAAATTTTGTTTTTATCTATCTACGGGTAATTCCATGAAAAAGTGGACACGAATTTTGAACAAATTATGCAGACTTTTTTTATTAGCAAATTACTATTTACAAACGGCAACTCTTTATGCAAGTTGCAAGAAAAGATTCAAAAAACTTGAGTGAAAATGCATCTTTTCTTTACTTTTGGAACCACAAATCGTAGGTAACATGAGTTACCAAAATAATGTAACGTGAGTTACCTAAATATATTAAAACTTTTCCTCCAAACATTGAAAAAATGTTTGGTTTTGTCACTCATATTAAAAGCTTGTAATTTTGTATGTATGGAATCTTAATGTATTGTATGTATAAAAACTTCATACTGTCGGACTCTTAAAATTCGTGTCCAATTTTTGTTACGTGAGTTACCATCAAACTTTTATTTTTCCCAAGCAAATGTTAAAAATAAAGACAGTTTTTTTAGTTAATTATGAAAGTAATAGTTATGCTCCATTCATGGATAGTAATTTCGTATCAATTTACATTAAAATTGAAAAAAAAATTGAAATTTTTGTGAATGTAACGTGAGTTACCATGGAATTGCCCCTACCTATCTATCTATCTACACCGATTGGTCCATCTTGTTAGCTCGTTTAAAACATGTTGTAAGAGATCGAAGAACTCCCAGAATATCGGTCTTTTTTCATTTTAATTTTGTTCCCTCAGAAAAAAAGAGCAAAATTTCCCCAAAAATTCTCAACATAAACCACGTTTTTTTTTAGGATATTTAAAATTTTATCAATAGTTAAAAACATACCATACCATTTTTAACCCTATAGTTCCTGTTTCATTTCAATTTTAAATAATGAAAATAAAATTAATTTCAGACGGCTGATAGTATAGCGGATTTGGTAGATGGCTATTGTAGCATAGTAAATAATACTGACATTTCACTATGGGATCGGTCAAACTCCCCTGGAAGTAGTAAGAGCACTACCAACTCTTTAGAATTTTGTAAAGATATTAATTTAAAAGACAATGATAAGTCAGTAGTGTCCAATTTAAAATTTATCAAAACTACTACAAAGCAAATTGATCAGCAAAAAAATATTCCGAAATTGAGTGACGATTATGCCGAAATTGGTTTAGTTGATGAAGAAGGAGATTACTCTATGCCTACAGGTATTTTACAATTATTTACTATGAAATTTTTCCTATATAAATACGAGCAATATTTAAGTTCGAAACTATGAACTGGATAGATCACAGATTGTTCTTAACGATATTATTGGAATCGGACAGTTTGGAGATGTGCATATTGGCACTTATTACATAAAAGATAAGTCAACTCGGGAAAAAAATGATGTTAACTGCTATGAAGAAAATGCGAGGAAGAATTCTCAGAACGAAAATAAGGCTTGTGCAATTCAAGTCGCTGTTAAAACCTGTAAAGCCAGTGACGATCTCACAAAAACGGAAACATTTCTTCAAGAAGCTTGTAAGTGATTTTTTCGATAAAGAACACTGTCTTCATTTTAGTTTTATAATAGATATAATGCAGAAGTTTGATCATCCTCATATCATTCGGCTCATTGGAATATGTAGTAGCGCTCCTATATGGATTGTTATGGAGTTGGCGCAGCATGGTGAACTTCGGGCATTTCTAAAAGCAAACAGTGAAAAGTAAGTAAGCGATGTTTTCTTGTGTAATGTGAATTTTCGAATATATGCATATTTATAGTCTTAATGGGGCTTTCATTTCTGTAGCCACTTTTGGGCAAAACTAGTTGGATTGTTTGAAAAATCCCAATGCGCATTGAAACTCAAAAAACTTTCATTGAACTACTGACATGTCCATGAATGAGATTACACTGATATTGCTGGCATTTAAGATATTAGCTTGATACTCCAGTCATGAATCAATAGGGAATTATTTAAAAGGCTTAAAATTAATTTCTCACCACTTGACCATTGTTTTAAGCGTAGTTATGTACCAAAATGCATTTTTTTTTTATTATTTCGATTCTAATACATATCTGTGCTCTAGTATTTCGTAGACAGAAAATCAAACTACAATATGTTCTTTATGATATTTTCTTTCGTTTGATCGTAAATTTAGTAATTCATTTTAAGTGAGCTTTGCTCGGTATCTTTAAATATTATAACTTTCAGTGAAAAAAGTCAAATGCAAACAGCAATTTTTTGGAGTGGGTTTGAGTTTGCAATGACCAGTTTTTTCGCGGGTTACAAAACAATACGATATTTTTATTAAACAGTAATTATATACATATATACAATTTGCTTAAAGCTAGTTATCTTAAAATTTACATTGATTATATTAGTATTATGTTGGCACAAAAGGGGCCTAACGTTTTTACATTGTATTTTTTTTTTTTAACTAAATTTACAGTTAATTGTCATTGTATTTGTTTAAAATTTTAATTCTGTTGACAGCTTCTTAACTCAGGTTGTTCAGGTCCGGTTGTCATTGGGGTTACAAAACACCACATTACCACTTTATAATCCAGTGTATTTACGTTTGAATATACATATGTACATATGACGATCGGCAATGGATAGAAGGGTTACAGTAATCTGCTTTATCAAAAATGCCTACAGCAATGAGATCCCTTTTTGTTCAATATTTAATTTACAGGTCAGAAAGTTTTGGATGGTGTATATAATATATTAATTAATTTTTTTGTTTCAAGTTTAGCCTTGTCGACAGAGCTTAGTATGAAGAAATACTATTTTTTATCCCATTCTCTGTTTTATTCTGTATCAGTGGATGCTTTACTTCTTTCTTTTTTTACTTACATATGTATATCTTATAAGATTGTCATTAGGTCAATGGTGTTGCTTGTTGTGAGATCTTTTATTCTTGAGTCAGCTATTACACGAAGCCTCAAGAGGCGCGCCTCATTTCTAATGAGTGCAAAAGAGAAAAAAGATTAAAAAAAAAATATCCGACCGAGAGTACCTATATCGTAGGTCGAAATTCTGCAACTCTTTTTTGACGTTTCTTTTTCTCTTTTTTCTTTTTTCAACATTCTCTTTCATTCTTTTTGCTTTTGGTGCAATACAACAACAAGAAATTTTAAATCAAAAGAGAAATGTCAAATTTGAGTCCTTGACTCAAGAGGCATCCTGCCCTAGCGAGGTATTCCATCGGAGCGGAGATTTTCCGCAACGCATACTTCATACATTTAAATTGTCATATAACTATAAAGACAGTTTCATTTCATAATTTCTCATAAGTAAGAATGTCAATGTACGGTAAATTACACCCTTGCGTTAATTTGAAAATGAATCGATATTGCGATATTTCTATTCAACAAAATATCGATATTTTTTTTGAGAAGGCCATCTCTATCACAAATGACAGAAAAACAGATGAAAAAAAATACAATAAAAAAACAATTCAAAGAATAACAAATGAGTTTAAGAAAATTAAAAAGTGTCCATGGCAAGTGTCGCCTTATTTTTGAATGCAGAGTCCAAACAAATAAGGGCAACAAATCTCAAGAAAATAGGAGGATTTTAAAGTGAAAGAAAATTTATTTGTGAAAGACTTTTGCCTGAAAGGCCCTCCGCCCGCCAGTGACCGCGATTTCTTTTTTGTTTATCAATAGTTTTATTTTTTGTTGGACTTATGTATAATCACGAACATCTTTTTTTCCATTCACCAACATCCCTTTGTAGTGGTCCAATTCAATTTAACTGATTGGGCAGATCTTCCCAATACAGCTACAATTTTTGGTGATCTTTTTGTATACTTATGTTTTTTTTCGGTTTGCCTAAACAAAAAAATCCATAATAAATAACAAAAGTTTACTAAAATACTTTTTTTCTTTATTACTTACGTTTTATTATTATTAATTTCTTATTCCGTAACAAAAACTTGTCGGAGGGCTTCGGACAAAAAATGATTTGTATCTGTCAAGAATACAACCATTAGAAGTACTTCATCGCATGCATGACATGCGTTGAAATTTTTCGGAGAAAATTTCCCATCAATTGATCGGAGAAATACCTCGAAGCAAAAAGTCTCGATTCGTAGAAAATCGGAAAAAATCCGCTCCGACGGAATACCTCGCTAGGTTGAATCGTGTAATAGTTTGCGCCTCACAGAATGATTATCAAAACAAAATTCGAAAAAAAGAGTCAAGCCTTTTGAGGCTTCGTATATTTGACAATATATGATATACAATAGCCGCATTAAAACAAAAAAAAAACGTAAAACAAAAATAATGTGTGATACCAAATAAACAAATTACTTAAAAGTTTCAATACATGATGAAAACAGTCATGATCTAAGGAATGTTGTTTAGTTATTGTAACAAAAAGAAAAAGAACAATGCGTAAAAAAAGGAACCCTCAAAATTTTATTGTAATCGTTGAATCTGTCTCCGCGAAAGAAACTAATATATGAGAAAATACTTCCAAAATGTTGCATTTGCCTAGAGGAAAAACCCTCAAAATTTCATCGAAATCTTTAAAGCAATTACCGAAAAACTTATGTGTGAGAAAAATAGGCGTGGCTGTGGGCGGTTATTTCTAAAAATATTTTATTCGCCTAGAGGACCAAACCCTCAATATTTCACCGAAATCTTTAAAGTTGTTACCAAAAAAAATTTTATGTTAAAGTGGGCGTGGCGGTGAGCGTGATTCCTTGGGTTAGGCGACTGGAGATCACCGGCGTAGTAAAAGACGATCACATTACAAAATCAGGAGCATGCCAGTGTCGACAATTTGTGAAAAACGTTTCGCGAAAATTTCCGAAAAATTTCGAGCATTATGGAAGTACTTGCTTACACGAACAGCACTACCCCGCCAGGCAGTACCGCTGCAACAGATTAGAAATAATCGGGTCAGAGCTATACGGATTCCGGGGGCTAGCAAAGTAATGCCCGAGGTTAGAAGAAAATTGAGAGTCGCGAGTTGGAACGTGGGTAGCATGAACGGCCGAAGCTGTGAATTAGAAGAGAAGATGAAGAGGAGGCGAGTGGACATCTTGTGCGTCCAAGAAACCAAGTGGCGAAACACTGGAAACAGAGCCCGTTTCTTAGACGTCAAAACAAAACAATACAAGATGTTCTACTACGGAACAGAGCAAGGTAGAAACGGAATCGGTGTCATCCTTGCGGAAAAGCTTCTTGGAAGCGTTTTAGCCATTTCGAAGTCCAGTGACCGATTGATGTCTCTTAAACTGGTGATGGAAGGAAAGGTGTGGAATATAGTCAGTAGGGTGGGTCAAAAAAATCGAAATTTTTTTTTTTGATTTGGTACTCCGAAAAATCGATTGCTAGACCCCTCTAGAATATACACACCAAATATGAGCTCTTTATATTAATGGGAAGGTCCTCCGCTTTGCAATTTTCCATTTTTACATCAAGCTTCTACTAAAAAAAAAATATTTTTTTTATTAATTGACTTTTCAGCAAATTTCTTTTCAGATTCTTGTAGGAAATTGAACGCTCTACAAAAAAGGCCTTATACACTTTTTTCGTTTATCTAACCGTTGAATAGATATTTGAGGTCCAAAAATCGAGAAAATCTTTAAAAATTCGTTTTTTGTTCTTAATTTTGTAACAAATTGAAAAATTATAATGATCAAATGCGCAAGACATATTCTTGTTGGAAATTGATTGCTCCACAAAAAAGGTCTTATTAACTTTTTTCATTAATCTAACCATTCTAAAGATATTCGAGGTCAAAGTTAAAAAAAAATATAAAAACATTTTATATTTTTAAAAAATTTCTAATTCACTGAAACTTCATTATTTTCAAATTAGCAAGATATATTCTTGTAGGGGATTAAACGTTCTACAAAAAATTTTTTGGAATGAAATTGATTGCTTTAACCGTTTAGAAGATATTCGTATCCAAATCGCAATGCATACGGGTCATAAGAAAACTATTGAAATCAGTGAGCATTGGTTTGGATACGAATATCTTCTAAACGGTTAAAGCAATCAATTTCATTCCAAGGAATTTTTTGTAGAACGTTTAAGCCCCTACAAGAATATATCTTGCTAATTTGAAAATAATGAAGTTTCAGTGAATTAGAAATTTTTTAAAAATATAAAATGTTTTTATATTTTTTTTTAACTTTGACCTCGAATATCTTTAGAATGGTTAGATTAATGAAAAAAGTTAATAAGACCTTTTTTGTGGAGCAATCAATTTCCAACAAGAATATGTCTTGCGCATTTGATCATTATAATTTTTCAATTTGTTACAAAATTAAGAACAAAAAACGAATTTTTAAAGATTTTCTCGATTTTTGGACCTCAAATATCTATTCAACGGTTAGATAAACGAAAAAAGTGTATAAGGCCTTTTTTGTAGAGCGTTCAATTTCCTACAAGAATCTGAAAAGAAATTTGCTGAAAAGTCAATTAATAAAAAAAATATTTTTTTTTTAGTAGAAGCTTGATGTAAAAATGGAAAATTGCAAAGCGGAGGACCTTCCCATTAATATAAAGAGCTCATATTTGGTGTGTATATTCTAGAGGGGTCTAGCAATCGATTTTTCGGAGTACCAATTCAAAAAAAAGAATTTCGATTTTTTTGACCCACCCTAATAGTCAGTGCATATGCTCCCCAAATTGGATGTGAGCAGGTGGAAAAAGATGCATTCTGGCTAGACTTCCACAACCTCATTAAAGACATCCCAAAGGAAGAGCTTTTGTTTGTGGGTGGAGATTTAAATGGACATGTGGGGAAGACTGCAAAGTGATATTAGGAGAAGCGGTCGCCCAGCAACACCGTCTCCTACTGACAGAATTTTTTATGGAGACGAAGGCAGCAAACATACAAAGAGAGGCTACCGGACGAATCAAGTGGTACAACCTGGACAATGGAAAAGGCAATGCATTCATCTCTGTTATGAGAAATTATCTGTGCGGAACCATCAGCAGACTACAAAACGAAGAGTGCAGAGTACAAAATATGTGGGACTCTCTGCAACGAACTTGCTTGTCGAAGGCGAGGTCACTGCTAGGAACATCAAAAGGAAACTACCAACGGGAAAAAGAAACATGGTGGTAGAGCGATGAAGTCAAAGCAGTGATATCAAGGAAAAAGACCGCTTTCCAAGCTTGGTCCAAATGCCCCTCTCATAATAGAGATGAAAAAGCACGACTCGAAGTGGACTCCAAGCGCTACAAGAAGGAAGCCAAGAAGAAATGCGCCCAGCATAAAGCAGAGAGTACGGAAAGCATGTATCGCGAGCTTGGTGAAATATCTGATCCAGCTGCTGATGCAAACCAGGCTCTCCAGGAACTGCGACATGCCAAGATGAACAAGGGTGCAGCCATCTTCAAAATTGCCGGTCAAAGGAGAAGGAATGCTCAGGAAATACGTTCACCAAAGTTCATTAACGATGCTCAAGGCCTACTACTTGTGAATGACGACAAAATTCTCCACAGGTGGCGACAGTATTGTAATGAACTCCTAAATGAGCAATTTCCCAGGATATACTTTCCAACAGCCGAACCTAATTTAGACGAAGTACCCGACCTTACAGTCGAAGAAGTTAGCGTGGCGGTGAAAAACTCCAAGAAAGGAAAAGCTATTGGTTCAGACGAAATACCCTCTGAGTTCTGGAAGAAGATGGGAGACATTGGGTGTAAATGGCTCACGATTCTCATCTCCAAACTCATTAGCGGTGACCAAATGCTAAATCAGTGGAGAGAAAGTTTCCTTCTCCCAATATACAAAGGAAAGGGGGACACACGAAACTGTGATAACAACAGATCGATTAAGCTGATGTCACACACCATGAAGATCGTTGAGCGGATTTTCGACGGCCGACTGCGAAAAATAATACGGCTGTCTGATGACCAGTGCGGGTTTGTCTCGGGTAAATCAACCACAGATGCCATACAGAGTTTAAGAATCCGAATGGAAAAACACCGTGATTCCTCAAGGGATTTGCATAGTGTGCTGGTTGATTTCGAAAAGGCATTCGATAGACAACCACGAGATCTGATATGGGTGTCCCTGAGACAGCGAGGGGTTCCGGAAGTCTACGTGCGGATGATCAAGGACATGTACGAGGAAGTAAAAACGAAGGTAAAATGCCCCGCAGGAGTCACCGAAGAGTTCCCAATCAAAGTCGGTGTGCACCAGGGAAGCGTCCTGCGTCCTTTGCTCTTTATTACAGTCCTTGACTTCCTGCTTGAAGGAAAAGTGACTTATCCGAAAGTGAATCAGTTATTCTTTGCTGATGATGGAGCCATCATAAGTGAAGATCCAACATCCTTGCAACGAGCACTTGATGTGTGGGTGGATGTTCTGGAAGGAAGTGGGTACCGGATAAGCGCGAAAAAGACAGAATATCTCTGCTGTCCATTTTCTGACCCAGACGGCCCTATTCCGGACATTTACCTGAATGGAACAACACTTCCCAAGTGCGAAAAGTTCAAATATCTTGGATCTATGATCAACAACCAAGCTTCTTGTGATGACGACATCAATCACCGAATAAGTGTAGGGTGGATGAAGTGGCGCGAAAACTCTTCCATCTTCTGTGACCGAAAAATGCCCCCTTAACTGAAAGGAAAGCTCTATACTGCAGTTGTTCGCCCAGCACTTACATACGGTTCACAATGTTGGACAATGTACAGAACGTATGAGAGTAAACAGACAGCAGCTGAGATGAAGATGCTTCGTATGACAGCAGGAGTAACAAAGCTTGATCGAATCAGAAGCAAGAAAATCCGAGGAAGCCTTCACGTCAAAAACACCATCTTGGATAAAATACAGCATGACCGTTTAAGTTTGTACTGTCATGTACAAAGACGAAACCCTGAGAACCCAGTTCAAAAGGCGATCGCTTACGACGTTCCAACGCAATCGCGAAGAAGAGGCAGGCCTAAGAACTCATGGAGAAGACAAATGCAACGACAACTGCATTCAGTTGGCCTTAGACATGGAACAATTCAAAATCGAGAAGCCTGCCGACGTTTCCTGAGGTCAACCCGGCGAACCCCACATGCGGAGCCGTAGTGTGAAGCAGTAGAGTGGGAGAGTTGTGACCCCATCCGAGATCATGACTATCGTCGATAATGGAGAAGAAGAAGGGCGTGGCGGTGAGCGGATTTTGCCAAAAGTACTCGTTAGAGCTTTTTCCGAAAAAAATTATGTGTTAATAAAAGTGGGCGTGGCACTGGGCGGATTTTGCCAAAAGTACTTCCAAGACTTTTTACTTGCTTATATGAACAAACCCTGAAAATTTCATCGAAATCGTTAGAGCTGTTTCCGAAAAAACTTATTTGTTAAAAAAGTGGGCGTGGCTGTGGGCGGATTTTTCCAAAAGTACTTCGAAAACTTTTTACTCGCTAAGATGAACAAACCCGTTTCCGAGATCTTATGTCGTTTTCTATTGACTTTTGAGATTTTTGTGTAAAATTCTCAGATTTTCCACTGCAAATAGAATATGAAATCTAGTTTTGTAATTGTGTGCGAAATCTGTGCGTATAAAAAAAATAAAACAACAACAAATGTTCAGACAAATGTCAAACAGAGGAGTGTGTGTGAAAGTGCGTATGTTTGTATGCGTGAATCTTGATAAAAATCCAGAATCAGATTCTTGAATCTCAGATTCATTTTTTTGTCATTTTTTTGAATCTCAGGACGCAAATAGATCATGAAATCTGAGATTTGTCCACTATTTCCCCTCTTCACCCTACCTTTCAGCTGTCAAATTCACAAATCTCATTCTGAGATTCGTCAATAGAAAACGACATTATATATACAGTGACGACAAAATAAATAGCACATGTACCTTAAAATTTCTAAAATGAAAGTTTTTCGCACTTTTTTAACACAGATATATTTGATTTATTAAAAAAGAAATTAAGTACATTGAATTCTTTAACAAAATACAGCTCAAGTTTTATAGGACAAAATAAATAGCACCGTTCCTAAAAACAAAAACAAATTAACAAAAATTTTAACACAGTTAAAAGAAAATAACTAGTATTTGGTTGGGTAACCCTTATTATTAAATCAGCGGTTAATAGACGTAACAAGACTCCGAAATCGTTCAAAAGGTACTGAGTACCAAGCTCGTCGAAATTCCTGCTAAAGTTTGTCCAAATTTGAGGGATCAGACCTGTTGATCGCATTTCCCACGTCACTCTACAAGTCCTCAATAGGATTCAGATCTGGGGACTGGCTTGGCAATTCCATAACACCGATTTTTTGGACTGATAGCAATTATTGTTTCACAGACTTAGTCTTATGTTTTGGATCGTTACCCTGTAGAAATGTCCACTTTAAAGGCATTTCCTTCTCAGTAAAAGGTGGAATAGTGTCCCTTAGGACACTAAGGTGGTCCATAATACCCTCTATCCGATGAAATGGCTCCACACCATGCCAAGAAAAACATCCCCAAACAAGAATACTAGCCCCACCATCCTTAACAGTCTATATTTTATACTGCGGGTCACATTTCAACTGCCCCACGCGGGGAATTTCCGTATGGGGCATTTGGAAATGCCTCTAATGCCCTATAGGGGCTTTTACTGAAAAGAAAATGCCTTTAAAGTGCATTTCTACAGGATAACGATTCGGATTCAGCACCCCAAAAACTACTAGAAAAGTATATTTTGGTTCTTGTGGCAAAAATTTTGTTGACCAGTGTTATATATTTTATTATTATTATTATTTTTTTTTTTTTTTTACAATTGACTTAAAATTAACTTATGTCTAAGATACATTGATAGATACAAAATTTTGTTGGCACAGAGGGGGCCTAACCTTATACAAAGTTACAAAATATAAACAAATATTATACATGGATAAACTTAATTTAAAAAGTCTGCTGACGAGGTTGTCCTCGGGGTGTTCAGACCCTGATGTCCAGTTGTGGGGTTGGTTGAGTTGGTTTGGTTTGGTTGGCGTTAGCCACGGTAGTAAGCCGACTGGGTGTTGGCGCAAAAGTTAACTTCTTCGTTGTCCATTGAAATACTTTAAATACTTCCGTCAATTTAGCGGGGGGCTCAAATAGTAAATACCTTATTTACCTTTTTATGTAATCCCTGTTCTTCTTGGTTCTCGTGCAGCTATTGTAATTTTTTATTGCGATCATGGCGGGTGAACTGAATCCTGCAACATATTCCAATAGCGAGTATAACGTCAATGTTACAAAAGTTATTATTAATGTTTTAAATTCTCAAAATCGAGGTTTTAAAGTTTACCATTTGAACGCACAGAGTTTGTTTTGAAAAATTGATGAGTTTCGGGATTTGTTTGAGGGTTCAAAGGTGGATGCAATTGCTGTCTCAGAAACATGGTTCAAAAATGATGTAAATGATAAAACGTATGCAATGAGACGATATACATTGTACAGAGCGGATAGATTCGATAGAGTTGGTGGCGGTGTTGCATTATATGTTAAGGAGTCTTTAAAGAGCCGGGTTAGATATACTTCCCCAGACGTTAGTACTTTTCAGTGTTTGTGTATTGAAATCAGCAGTAATAATGAAAAACTTTTACTAGGCGTTGTATACAGACCCTACTCATATATTGATTTATCTCCAATCAACATGTTTTTGAAGGATAATTGTTTTTTGTTCCCAAATACCATTCTTTGCGGTGATTTTAACTGCAACATTTTAGCCGATAGTAGTTTGATCAATAACATGCGAACATTCAACCTACATCCTGTTAACGTTAGTAATCCAAGCACTCTTCTTGACGTTTTTTTTGTTGCTGATCTCAATAAGGTTATGTTATATGATCAGTTGTCCGCACCTGGTTTTTCACGACATGATCTTATTGTTCTGTCATATGATTTTTCATGTGTCAGTCCTCCAATGACATTTCAATATCGCGACTTTAAGAATTTGAATATGAGTGCTCTTGAGTCTGACATCAGATCCATAAGTTGGCACAATGTATATTATATGGTGTCTCCAAGCGAACAAATAGAGTATATCCAAAATAATTTAGTAAGATTATTCGATGTGCATGTTCCTGTATAGACAAAGACTGTAAAACATACCAATAACCCCTGGTTCACTATTGAAATTCGAAATTGTATAAACCAAAGAAATCGTGTTTATGAAAAATTTAAACGTTTTAGGATTGTGGAAGATCTGCAACAATACCGTCAGCTGCGTAACAAATGTGTTAAACTCATAAATCTGGCAAAAACTAAATGGTATTCAAATCATATCAAACTTTCACAAAATGGGCGCAAGCTCTGGAAGAACCTTCGCGAGGTTGGAATTGGCAAGCAGAGATCACTGGATCTAAAGGTTAATTGTAATGAATTGAACAAAATATTTATATCATCTGTTCCGCTGCCCACATCTTCGCATGGACCTCTTTTCCAATCAGAGTCTTCGTCACCTAATCCTCTTGCCAGTTTCAACTTCGTAAGTGTTTCTCTTGAAGACGTTGTGGAGAGTTTAATATCAATTAAAATTAACTCTATTGGGTTTGATCGTCTCCATCCCGCATTTGTGAAAGCAGTAATGTCATTAATTTTACCATTTTTTACGTTTGCCATCAATACAATGTTTACCAAGAGCACTTTTCCATACCGATTTTTTTAATCTAACAGTTTGCTGTCATCTAAGCAATCCGGATTTCGAGCCCAACATAGCAGTACTACTGCCCTCTTGGACGTGGTTGAGCGGTTAAGAAGGGCTTTGGACGATGATAAAGTCACGTTCTTGGTTCTTCTTGATTACTCCAAGGCATTTGATACGATCGACACAACATCTTGTGCAAAAACTATGTTCTCGTTTTGGATTTAGTCGCGAAGCAGTGAATCTCATATCATCTTGTTTAAGCGGTAGGCACCAAGCAGTGGTATCAGGAACTACGGTCTCTGAATTCCTTTCCTTGTCTCGAGGCGTTCCTCAAGGATCCATTTTAGGACCATTGTTATTCTCTGCTTATGTAAATGATTTTCCTAATCTTATAAGGCACGGAGATGTGCAAATGTTCGCTGACGATGTCCAGTATCTCCAAAGTACTGAGCTAGGTCTTATTGAAAATTGTGTATACAATATTAACGAAGATTTGAATGCAATTCTGGAATGGTCCAATAGGTGCGGTCTTGTCCTTAACCCCTCGAAAACGAAGTGCCTTGTCATCTCTAAGAAGACGCTTGATTTAACATACTTTCCTACAGTGCTTTTGAATAATATTCCCGTGGAGTTTGTTCATAAGGCGAAAAACTTCGGAGTTTGTTTTAATCGGACTTTAACTTGGAATGGCCATATAAATGCTGCAGTAGGGAAGGCGTATGGTGCTTTAAGAACATTATTCGTCACAAAAAAGTTTACGCCCATAACCAGAAAGGTGCTAGCCAAAACATTAGTAGTTCCAATCCTGACTTATGGATGTGAAGTTTATTGCAGTTTGGACTCCGTGTCTCTAAATAAACTCAACGTTGTGTTCAACAATATTGCTCGTTACGTCTTTGGACTGCAAAGATATGACCATGTTTCCAACTACAGTAAAAGCTTGTATGGCATGAATTTCACCGATTTGTTGAAATTTAAAACACTGACCATGTCATTCATTACAAGCAACCACCTGGGCTCTTCAACAATATTCAGTTTTTGTCATCAAATAGAACCAACCTTATCTCTATTCCTCGATTTAGCTGTCTTACATCTGAGCGACAGTTCTTTATTGGCGCGGCTCGTGTTTGGAATTTGCTTCCACGCGAATTAAGAAGAACAGAAAATTTAAAAATATTTCAGACGAAGTTAAATAAGTACTTAACAACTTATTAAGTTGAACCAGTTTATGTTGCAAATCATTAAAATTGTACCTTTTTATGTTCTCAAATCATTAAAATTGATATGTGTAGTTAAAATTGCTTTTCTCTTTTCTATTTTCTGCTGCTTGTAGATCAAGAGTTTCGTTGGTTGGTTATTTGTTGCGCTAAGGTTGAAGCGACTTGCGTCAGTATAAGAAGCATCATCTGTGAATTTAATTTCTTATATTATCTTTATGAATTTTTCGGTTATTTGAATCTATGACTATGTTCCCTAAGTTTTCTTTAACTTTCTCTTTTTAGAATAAAGGTTTATTCTTACTTCTTCTCTGTCCATTGTTTACAAAAATAGTTTCGCCTACTTCATATGTTTTATTTTTCCTATTTTTATTACGATATGCTAACATTTTTTGTTGGTGTGCTTGAAGTTCCTTTTTTGTGTCACCATTACCTATAAAATTGTGGAATATGTCCATTGGTCGCTTGTCTGTTACCGTGTGAACTGTTTCGTTGTATTTTTTTGTAGCTAGAGTCATGACGTGCTTGATGTCTGTCATATGTGTAGATTATTTGACTATTGTAATGAGTTCTGTCAATGTGGAGTGAATTCTTTCTATCGTTCCATTGCTCTTTGAATGGGCTGGTTGTTTTTTAGCCAAAGTGTATAATATTTGATAGAGTTGAAGGCTATAACAATTTATAACTTCCACGCATATTATTTTTAAAAAAATATAATTTTATTTATCAAAGATAAAATTGTCTTAATATTAACTATGGAATAACAGTGCGGTACGCACTACGGTAGGAATCGAACTGCCTGTTGTTGGTCATCTCGTTCTCCTCGAACGTTCGGATGACACTGATTGCCAGCGGCATCGGTTGTAATTTATCTGTTTTTTTGTCTTTCTTTTTTTATCACTTCAGATTCTTTGATGTATTAAGCTCAGAACAAGCTATTATCTACGATCAGAGGCTCATCATTAGTGCATGTTAGTGGTAAGTAAACAAAAAATACAACCTCCAACATGCACAATATAAAACAAAATAATTACAAACAAATTTATAAGTTATAAAATTATAAGTACAAAAAATCCAACATATATAATTTATTTAAAACATTGATTTACAGTTACGATTGTTGAGCACTGGTTCGAAACAATGTTTTTAAACCCATTTTTGTCAAATTAAAGTCTAAGGATGAATGGTTCAAGTTAAAAAGTTTACTCATGCGACTAAGAGGCTCATTAATACTACAGTTTATTCTATGAAAGTCGATATGCAAAGGTTCAAATCTTTGTAGGAGGTGAGATCCACCCAGATAATTTATATCAATACAAGTGAATAGATCAGGAGCGTCAATTTGGGAATTAATAAGCTGATGAAGAAAGATTAAATCATTTTTTACACGTCTCTGTGCTAAAGTTTGCATCTGAAGAAGTTGAATGCGTTGTTCATATGGTGGCCAGTTGAAAGGATCGGTCCAAGGAAGACCTTTTAGAGCGAAGCGTACAAAATTGTGTTGAACAGATTCGATTCGGTTTTTATGAACTTCATAAAAAGGACCCCATACTTGAGAATTGTACAAAGATAGAGTTACAAATGGATCATCAAATTCCTTTGCCCAACGTTTAATAAAACCAAGCATTGAGCTCGCTTTATTTACTTTAAAATTGATGTGTTCAGTAAATCCTAAATTTGAACTAACATGGACACCCAAGTTTTTGAAGCTAAATACTCGACAAAGCTTATGTTGCAAGATGTAGTAATCAAAAATATTAATGACCCGTTTTCTCGAGAATGTAATTGTTTGGCATTTAGCTGGGTTAAGTGAAAGGCCATTTTTACCACACCAAACATTAATTGGCTTGGGCTTGGCTTGGGTGGTCGCCATGTGTTAACTTTCCCCTTGGTCGGAAGAAGATTGTCCCAATCTTGCGCTCAACATCTGCTGTACCCTTGATCTTGAAGTGTCCATGAATTCTTCCATCTCTATTGTGACCTGCTCGATCGTGCTTGGCCAAGTGACTTGTTCGATTATATTTGTGCGATAACTTTGAATTATTTTCATTATTTTGTAGACAGAGTAAATCAATATTACAAGGAATAACTTAATACATATTCCCGACCATACGGGATGTTCTTTGAGATCTGTTATAAATGGTTCTATATGATCAAGATTTGTGTACATAAGTTTCTCGTCTTGTGAAGCAATGAATTCTAGAATTTGGTTGGTTGGTTTGCTTAACTTAATATGTTCTAGTATTTGGTTTTCTGAATTCAGATAAATTTTGCCATTAATACACGTTCTGTTCAAATTGTATCATATTGATTCCTGACAATTCTATTCCGTTAACAATGTGGTTTCCCGTTAAAACAAGATTTCCTTCGTTAATTATTTTTATTGGTTGATTACGTTCTTTGATTTTGGTACAGTTTGCTTTATATTTATTTAAAAGGTTTGTTAAACAAATAGATTCTTTACTGATTTTACAATAGTGGTGGTTGAGTTCCTTTTTACAACCTGATTTATAAAACTTTTTCTTATATTTAATGATTTCGCTTAATATTATAATTTTCCCACCATTTACATTGTAGCTTCTGGTTAGATAGTGGTTTCCTAACCCTTTTACTTTGGGGTATTTGACAAATACAACGATAATATTATTTTTTTGTACAATTTTAAAAGTGGAAGCATCTAGTACATTAATTATGGATATATGTATTTACTTTTTCTTGCTCCATAATGTTTTTATTTCACTTAAATCTAACAATAGAGTATTGAGTATATTTGATTTTCTTAAATTAAGGTATTTATTATTTCTCTAAGTTCTATAATTAAGGTCCGTCAAGATAGCACCCACACCCCCAAATTTCCAAACTCTGAGTATGCAGTAATTTGTTGCTAATTAGTTGCTCTAATCTCGAATTTGTTGCTCCACTCCGTCCCCCTCAAAATTGATGGAAAGGGTGTGGGTGCTATCTTGACGTCAAGATAGCACCCACACCCATTAACAAACCCAACATTTCAAAAAACTGAGTACGCAGTAATTTGTTGCTAAATAGTTGCTCCAATCTTGAATTTGTTGCTGCAAGATTTGACCTTGAAATGCACTTCAACAGTTTTCTCAAAAAAGCTAAATTCCCCAAAATTTAACGCACAGCAACAAAAATGGTATCGAATTAAAGGGCCTCTCAACTCCTTTTCAAAAAGGTCTCACTCAACTTTTAAATCCATCTCCTTCATGTCCAAAATGCATTGTGTATCAAAGCGTCAAGATAGCACCCACACCAAGAAAAACCTAAAAATTAAAAAAAATAAGTATGCAATAATTTGTTGCTAATAAGTTGCTCTTATCTTGAATTTATTGCTCCACCCCTTCCCCCTCAAAATTGATTGAAAGGGTGTGGGTGCTATCTCGACGTCAAGATAGCACCCACACCTCCAAAATCTGAGTATGCAGGATTTTAGTTTTAATTTGTTGCTAATTAGTTGCTCTAATATTGAATTTGTTGCTCCACGATTTGACCTTCAAATCGACTGCAACAGATGCAATATTTTGGAGACTTTTTATCCATACGATTTTTCAAAAAAACTAAAAACCCCAAATTGTAGATAGAATTTGTTGCTCTGCAAAAAGCTATTTTTAAATTTTCTATCACAACCCAATCCTCTTACAGGAGAAAAACTAATTTTGCGATGACGTCATCTTTCAAGCTGGGTACGCCACAACGAAAATTTTAAAATTTAAGTACACAGGAATTTGAAGATATTTTGTTGCTAATTTATTACCCTAATCTAGAATTTGTTGCTCCACGGTTTGACCTTTAAATCCGCTGCAACAGTTGCAATATATATATGTATATAGCTATATAGGTATATTTTCAAAAATTAATGCTTTTTAAAAAGCTACATTTCCAATAGTCAAGTATTCTTGCCCTTTCATAAGCCCTTAAAACAAGTACATACCTATAGGTACGGAAGACGTTAAGTAAAACTCAACATCAAAAACAAAGGTACCTACTACTGCCCATTTAATTTCTCTATATTATATAGACAGCTTTTCCGTTCCTATTTTACCATTTGGTACCTACCTCAATTTCAAAAATTTATTTAATTTAACGTATAAACATCTACCTACCTTTTTCAAACATATTTTACAACAACAAACATCTATTGTTATAAAATGTCTCCCATGTCCTAGCCTAGAAGAAGCCTAGACATCTCTTGAAAAAGATACCTACCCCCAACATTTTTTTGTAATTCTTTTCATCGCTTTTTTACACTTTAAGTCTATCACTCTAGTTTTGGAGAGATGCATTTTATTAACTACCACTAAAGCAACCGAGAAACACAACTCAATGCTATTCAACCAATCAGTTTGCGATGCGACTATTTTTATTATAAAAACAGACCAAATACATAAATGTGTTCATAGTTAATAGGAATAATCGAGTGTGTATGCGTTGGTTTAAATTTTGACTCCGCCCCCACAGTCTGCTTTGATGAAAATAATACAAACGCACACCTTGAAATGTTTTTTCCTTAGTCGGTTTCAGACCTCTATGAAGGTATGATGTACGGTCTCTCGCTCGATTTAAAAATTTTATGACTTCGGTACCTAAATAATTTATTATAGACCCACCAAGGTAAGGTAGGTATGTATGTTTGTAGGGCCTTCCAGTTTATCTGGATTAAGAAGTTTAAAATTTCGAAATAGGGTTGTTATGCAATTTTTTGTTTTATGGTACCTATGTCGCTATGGGTCTTATGAAAAATGTTGTATATTTAGGGAAAACTTTAAATTCAAAACCACTGAAAACCCAAATTGAAAATTTCTTGAATTTGTTGCTTCACAATTTGATCATAAGGAGTTAAGTCGAGAGTCAGAAAACGAAAAGCCATTTTTCTTCAGAATTATATTACATATTTCAAAAAGAATTCCCACATTGGTAATTAATCACATTGATATTTCCAAGTTTCTTTTATAAATTAAGCTTTGTTATCAATATAAACGAAGATTTTTCTTGACTTAACACCTTTGGACCAAGTTTATTTATGAAGTCTAAATGGCTCTATAGTGTTAAGTCAACACAATTTTTTTTTAGAACGGTCATTTTCCGGTCAACAGCATATGAATATTAAAAAAGATCTTATAGATAATGTTTCTGCATCATTACTTTTTCAAAATAATAATATTCAGTTTTACACACAAAAATTGAAACTTCAATTTCATTTTCCTCAAAATTACCTTTTCTGACTTAACACCTTTGTACCCGGCGCCAAAGATTTTAAGTTCAATTTCAATTTTGAAAACGTTCGGTAATGTGGGATTGGGGCCTTCACCCTTAGGGGAATGAAGTTATTGCATAAGAAGGAAGGTGCTAATTATCAATTCAATTCATGTCTATAATTTGGCATTTTTAGTTTTTTTGAAAAAAGTTAGTTAGGTATAGATAAAAAGTCTTTAAAATACCTACCTAATGCATCTGTTGGAGCAATTAATTATCAACAAATACCTGCATACCTGCTTACATATTTTCTTAAATTTTAAAGTTTTTCCTTTTAGGCTTGGTGTGTCTATAATCAATTATGTAGGTACCGAAGTCATAAAATTTTTAAATCGAGCGAGAGACCGCACATCATAACTTGGTAGAAGTCTGAAACCGACTAAGGAAAAAACATTTAAAGGTGTGCGTTTGTATTATTTTCATCAAAGCAGACTGTGGGGGCGGAGTCAAAATTTAAACCAACGCATACACACTCGATTATTCCTATTAACTATGAACACATTTATGTATTTGGTTTGTTTTTATAATAAAAATAGTCGCATCGCAACCTGATTGGTTGAATAGCATTGAGTTGTGTTTCTCGGTTACCTTTAGTGGTAGTTAATAAAATGCATCTCTCCAAAACTAGAGTGATAGACTTAAAGTGTAAAAAAGCGATGAAAAGAATTACAAAAAAATGTTGGGGGTAGGTATGTATCTTTTTCAAGAGATGTCTAGGCTTCTTCTAGGCTAGGACATGGGAGACATTTTATAACAATAGATGTTTGTTGTTGTAAGATATGTTTGAAAAAGGTAGGTAGATGTTTATACGTTAAATCAAATTAATTTTTGAAATTGATGTAGGTACCAAATGGTAAAATAGGAACGGAAAAGCTGTCTATATAATATAGAGAAATAAAATGGGCAGTTTTACTTAACGTCTTCCGTACCTATAGGTAGGTACTTGTTTTAAGGCCTTATGAAAGGGCAAGAATACTTGACTATTAAAAATGTAGCTTTTTAAAAAGCATTAATTTTTGAAAATATACCTATATAAAGTTATATACAGGGTGTCCCAAAAGTAATGGATCAAACGAAATGTGCTGGTAGACCAACTTAAGGGCTCTCAGAATTTGGTAACTTGTTCATCCCAAATCCTTACGGTTTTCGATTTAATGCAGTTTTTGTGAAATTTCAAAAAATTCCGACTTTGCAACAGGATTTTGCTTCCTCCTCTCATAATTGATTTTTGTTTTTTACAATTCTTTCACTAAAACATTGCCTAATCAAAAGAAATAATCAATTGATTAAAATATTTATTATTTCTCACGCCATTTCGCTGCAAATTAATTAACAGTTCCATGTTTTATAAAAACTCAATTTCTTACTTTTATTTCAGAGCAACACCCTGAGAAAAATTTGTATGGTGTGACACAGGTTTATTATTTTAAAAACTTGCCGTGTTATTGCAGTTTTCATAAATGTATACAAATTTTCAATGTTGAAATTAGAACGAAAGATATTACAATTTGAATGCAAAAAAACAGGGGTTTTCAGAGCAAAATAACAAACAAAAATCGAAGCTTTTATTCAAAAAGAAATAAACAAACAACAGTCGAGAAAATTTGTTTATTTTCTAATATTTCGGAGTAGGAAGTTAAATTGATGACGTGATAGATTCCACCGTAGTTTTCGTAAACTGCGGCCTTACTGTTTTCTATTAAAATTAATTCATCTCTAGTGTAGTCGGTTTTGTTGCGCTTAGCTTGAAGCGACTTGCGTCAGTATAAGAAGCATCATCTGTGAATTTAATTTCTTATATTATCTTTATGAAATTTTCGGTTATTTGAATCTATGACTATGTTCCCTAAGTTTTCCTTAACTTTCTCTTTTTAGAATAAAGGTTTATTCTTACTTCTTCTCTGTCCATTGTTTACAAAAATAGTTTCGCCTACTTCATATGTTTTATTTTTCCTATTTTTATTACGATATCCTAACAATTTTTGTTGGTGTGCTTGAAGTTTCTTTTTTGTGTCACCATTACCTATAAAATTGTGGAATATGTCCTTTGGTCGCTTGTCTGTTACCGTGTGAACTGTTTCGTTGTATTTTTTTGTAGCTAGAGTCATGACGTGCTTGATGTCTGTCATATGTGTAGATTATTTGACTATTGTAATGAGTTCTGTCAATGTGGAGTGAATTCTTTCTATCGTTCCATTGCTCTTTGAATGGGATGGTTGTTTTTTAGCCAAAGTGTATAATATTTGATAGAGTTGAAAGCTATAACAATTTATAACTTCCACGCATATTATTTTTAAAAAAATATAACTTTATTTATCAAAGATAAAATTGTCTTAATATTAACTATGGAATAGCAGTGCGGTACGCACTACGGTAGGAATCGAACTGCCTGTTGTTGGTCATCTCGTTCTCCTCGAACGTTCGGATGACGCTGATTGCCAGCGTCGTCGGTTGTAATTTATCTGTTTTTTTGTCTTTCTTTTTTTTTTCACTTCAGATTCTTTAATGTATTAAGCTTAGAACAAGCTATTATCTACGATCAGAGGCTCATCATTAGTGCATGTTAGTGGTAAGTAAACAAAAAATACAACCTCCAACATGCACAATATAAAACAAAATAATTACAAACAAATTTATAAGTTATAAAATTATAAGTACAAAAAATCCAACATATATAATTTATTTAAAACATTGATTTACAGTTACGATTGTTGAGCACTGGTTCGAAACAATGTTTTTAAACCCATTTTTGTCAAATTAAAGTCTAAGGATGAATGGTTCAAGTTAAAAAGTTTACTCATGCGACTAAGAGGCTCATTAATACTACAGTTTATTCTATGAAAGTCGATATGCAAAGGTTCAAATCTTTGTAGGAGGTGAGATCCACCCAGATAATTTATATCAATACAAGTGAATAGATCAGGAGCGTCAATTTGGGAATTAATAAGCTGATGAAGAAAGATTAAATCATTTTTTACACGTCTCTGTGCTAAAGTTTGCATCTGAAGAAGTTGAATGCGTTGTTCATATGGTGGCCAGTTGAAAGGATCGGTCCAAGGAAGACCTTTTAGAGCGAAGCGTACAAAATTGTGTTGAACAAATTCGATTCGGTTTTTATGAACTTCATAAAAAGGACCCCATACTTGAGAATTGTACAAAGATAGAGTTACAAATGGATCATCAAATTCCTTTGCCCAACGTTTAATAAAACCAAGCATTGAGCTCGCTTTATTTACTTAAAAATTGATGAGTTCAGTAAATCCTAAATTTGAACTAACATGGACACCCAAGTCTTTGAAGCTAAATACTCGACAAAGCTTATGTTGCAAGATGTAGTAATCAAAAATATTAATGACCCGTTTTCTCGAGAATGTAATTGTTTGGCATTTAGCTGGGTTAAGTGAAAGGCCATTTTTACCACACCAAACATTAATTGGCTTGGGCTTGGCTTGGGTGGTCGCCATGTGTTAACTTTCCCCTTGGTCGGAAGAAGATTGTCCCAATCTTGCGCTCAACATCTGCTGTACCCTTGATCTTGAAGTGTCCATGAATTCTTCCATCTCTATTGTGACCTGCTCGATCGTGCTTGGACAAGTGACTTGTTCGATTATATTTGTGCGATAACTTTGAATTATTTTCATTATTTTGTAGACAGAGTAAATCAATATTACAAGGAATAACTTAATACATATTCCCGACCATACGGGATGTTCTTTGAGATCTGTTATAAATGGTTCTATATGATCAAGATTTGTGTACATAAGTTTCTCGTCTTGTGAAGCAATGAATTCTAGAATTTGGTTGGTTGGTTTGCTTAACTTAATATGTTCTAGAATTTGGTTTTCTGAATTCAGATAAATTTTGCCATTAATACACGTTCTGTTCAAATTGTGTCAAATTGATTCCTGACAATTCTATTCCGTTAACAATGTGGTTTCCCGTTAAAACAAGATTTCCTTCGTTAATTATTTTTATTGGTTGATTACGTTCTTTGATTTTGGAACAGTTTGCTTTATATTTATTTAAAAGGTTTGTTAAACAAATAGATTCTTTACTGATTTTACAATAGTGGTGGTTGAGTTCCTTTTTACAACCTGATTTATAAAACTTTTTCTTATATTTAATGATTTCGCTTAATATTATAATTTTCCCACCATTTACATTGTAGCTTCTGGTTAGATAGTGGTTTCCTAACCCTTTTACTTTGGGGTATTTGACAAATACAACGATAATATTATTTTTTTGTACAATTTTAAAAGTGGAAGCATCTAGTACATTAATTATGGATATATGTATTTACTTTTTCTTGCTCCATAATGTTTTTATTTCACTTAAATCTAACAATAGAGTATTGAGTATATTTGATTTTCTTAAATTAAGGTATTTATTATTTCTCTAAGTTCTATAATTAAGGTCCGTCAAGATAGCACCCACACCCCCAAATTTCCAAACTCTGAGTATGCAGTAATTTGTTGCTAATTAGTTGCTCTAATCTCGAATTTGTTGCTCCACTCCGTCCCCCTCAAAATTGATGGAAAGGGTGTGGGTGCTATCTTGACGTCAAGATAGCACCCACACCCATTAACAAACCCAACATTTCAAAAAACTGAGTACGCAGTAATTTGTTGCTAAATAGTTGCTCCAATCTTGAATTTGTTGCTGCAAGATTTGACCTTGAAATGCACTTCAACAGTTTTCTCAAAAAAGCTAAATTCCCCAAAATTTAACGCACAGCAACAAAAATGGTATCGAATTAAAGGGCCTCTCAACTCCTTTTCAAAAAGGTCTCATTCAACTTTTAAATCCATCTCCTTCATGTCCAAAATGCATTGTGTATCAAAGCGTCAAGACAGCACCCACACCAAGAAAAACCTAAAAATTAAAAAAAATAAGTATGCAATAATTTGTTGCTAATTTGTTGCTAATTAGTTGCTCTAATCTTGGATTTATTGCTCCAATGAAAACAAAAAAAAAATATTTTTTTTTTTCATCACACCAATATGCATACCTAAATGATTAGTCATTGTTTTGTTAGTTTACCAAATTCAATTTGTTAATAAGTTTTATTCTTCTTTATTTCGATTATTTTGTCCTTTTTATATTTCTTTTTGTCCTTCTTTTTTTTCGCTATTATTAATATAAAGTGATACCTATCTTTTTGGTGAAGTTAAGAAAGTAAACAAAATGTGTTCATCAACTTTATTTGAATTGTTTATCCAGACAGTAGTTGTATTATTTCTCAAAAGTTATCAATAAACTAATAACACTGTGCAAGTCAATATCTTAGACAAGTGCATACAAATTTTATATTTTGTGCATTAACTAATATTCATTGCATTGGCTTTTAATCTGTCCATTTACATTGTTATTTTTTGTGCATAAACCGTTCAAATCATTCATTTTAAAATCTATTATATTAGGTATTGAGTGATAATTAATATAAGTGCAAATCAGCATTCTAAATTGCACCCGTTAAAGCTTTGTTTTTTTTCTCCACCGGTGAGTGAAAAATTTGTTGTATATGTTCTGCCTCTGAAGCAAATTGGTGCTACACCAAATCAAACAATTGTATTTGTACTTTGCACGCCTACAACAACCCGCAACCCGCACCAAATATAATTTGAGTGGGAGCGTATCGGAATCCCGCTTTTTAAAATCCCGTTTTTCGAAAATCCCGAAAAAAAAAGTTTCAAAATCCCGTTTACTAAAATACCGCTTTTTTAAATCCCGTTTTCTGAAATCCCGCATTTTAAAATCCCGTCAAATCTCGAAAATTCCGATTTTTTTACAAAATACATGCTTAATTCACAAATAAAAAAATCATGAGAAATAGACAAAAAATTAGTAAAACTGATTTTTTGCCCACACACAATATGTACCTTCAACACATTATGAGAACGGTATTTCTTTTATAAAAACATAAAATGATTAAAGCCTTAAATTGAGTTCACAAGTAAAAGAAATTTCATTTATTTAAATATCAAAATTGTTGAAATGCATCCAAATATAAGTTGAAATATATTTAAATGAAATTTCTTTTGATTATATAGTGTGTACTTAATTTAAGGTGTTGTGATCATTTTATGTTATTATTAATCTATGGGATTATCACGATTTGATTGTTCTTCTGAAACTTTAAAGTAAATATTAGTTTGTTAATTGATTTCTTTTTAGTATCACATTCCTTACTTTTTCTTATTTTTTTTTTATATAATATATTTTTTGTTAAAGGTTTTAATTAAATGCGTTTAGAACAATGTCTCATTTTTTAATTTGTTTAAAAATCCCGATTTGGCAAGCAAAACTAGTTGTTTTATTTTAAAAAATCGCGCGATTTTTTGAGTACCTGTTTCTAGTGCATCATTACAACAATTACACATTAAACCTCCAACGGAATTACCATCATCTTCTCCCACTTGCTATCGATATCAAGCTGACTGTGAGCGATTTACATATTACAATAACAAAGTTTTTTGTCTTACCTCCACCGGTGAGTTCATTTTAGTATTAGTCCAGTCAAGTTATACTTTTGCTGAGAAATAATTCGCAACTGCAATTCGTACCTAAAATATGAAAGTACACTAGTACAGGAACTATACCCCCATTTTCCACAAAAATATCTGGACGACTTTGGCCGCCATTTTGTTTTGAATAGTTTTGCGACTATCGCTTGTAGTTCGGCTAGTTTTGGTGTTAGAGAAAAATGTAATGAGACAAACTTGTAGTAAATTTTATTTCCAACAAAATATATTTATTAACTTTTTACTCTAAAACCCACCATTTAGGAATTATAATGAATTTCGTAAAATGCTATGCTCACTTTTTTTTATATGCACCATAACTTTTTATTTTAAACTTTTATCAAAAAATTGTTGTTATAAAAATTGAAGAACTATTAATTAACTATGTTTTTCTTTTATAAGGTTTTTTGTCCGACGTACCGTTCCCTCACTAGAACGAAAAATCAATAAAAAAATTAGAAAAAACAGGGTGAGGGAAGAGTGCGATAACTATGGCGCTGAGATTTGATAACTGTATTTTGTAGAAGGGTTCAATACAAGTATTTTCACTTTGGGAGGGGGGGTCTATCTAACCCCGTTTAGGCGAGAGGGGCAATTTTCTAAAAAACAACTTAATACACTAGCCCAAAACATTAAGGGAACAAAAAAAAAATCGTGATTTTTTTAGTGATTTTCGATAGGCTGTATCTCAGTAAAAAATTATCGCATTATGACAAAATAAAAAGCATGTAAAAGCTCTATTCTTCTTGTTTTAGGATTAAATGTTAAAATATTTTCTTTCTAACGGTAAAATAGCTAAATCTTTGGAACTGTTAAAAAACAAAAATTTTCCAATTTTTGTTTGTTTTTTCTTTTCTCTTAAGAAAGTGGGAAATTTTTTTCTGATAAAATGATTATTATTTTTAGAAAGGCTATTTATTTGGCTTTAAGATTCATTTTGTTTCAAACTTCTACGATTTTTTTTAACTGCAATATTAGTCATCAAACCAAAAACCATAATTTTGACTTTGACTATCAATATCTCAACAACGGATCACTGTACAGAATATTCAAAGACACATTTAAAAATTTCATTCAATTCTCTACAAAGAAATTAAGTTTGCTTTGTTAAACAAATTGTTTTCTTATTTTTTATATTAATTAAGAAAAGCTATCAAAATATGCATTTTTACGGTTTTTTAGAAAATTTACCGCTGTTTAATTTCTTTGGGTGATAAGATTCAGTGGCGTAGATAGCTTTTTGCTAAGGGGGGGGGGGGACAGATCTAGTTCGCAAATTTTTTTTTTAAGTTTTAATAATGCTTCTTTGTATTGTTTTTATTCTCTTAAAATTGGAGAAAGTTCTTTCGGTAGTTGACGTAGAAACCAGCAGTGTAGCTAATATCTTTAATAAAATATAAATACAAGGACAACTTTTTTCGGTGCAGCTTTCGAGCGCTTTCAATGAGTTCATAGAGGAAGTATTTTTCCTTCTGATCAAATATCTTTTCTGAGTTTTTAATTCTTCACACAGAGAAAAATATGACCAGGACCACCTAAATACCAACAGATTTCCTTATTGAACTGTTTTATGAAGAAACCAATTAATAAGGTTTTTCCATAGAGATTTCTTATTATTTTCATGTACAAAATCTTTCAAAATTTTTTGTAAAAATTTCATATTTTTTCCAACTTGGCACTAGAACAAAAATTTTGACCAATATTTCTATAGTAAGTTGGAATAGGTGATCCCCTACATGATCGTATTTTTTTTATTAAAAAAACAAAACCGACTTCCATGGATCAAAACTGGGTTTTATGGTTTTTCTAATAGTACTGAACAGGCACCAGCTTTTCGATACCTACAAAAAGAATTATCAAAATTGGTTCACTCGGTCCAAAGTTATGAGGTGACAAACACAAAAAAAAAGTACAGACGAATTGAATAACTCCTCCTTTTTGGAAGTCGATAAAACAATTAGGAAATCCCGATTGTTTAAATACTATTTCCTTCTTGGATGAAAACTATAAGGAAATCTTATTGTTTTTGTTCTATTTTATGTGGTCTAGTTTTTGGTAAAACTCAACAGTTTCATTAAATTTTTTAGCTGCTTTGTCTATTTCAGACGAAGAATCCTTAGAAAGAACCGGAAACCCTTCTAGTGTGTTTTCATGGTTTGTACATTTTTCTCCAAGGCCCATTACATAGAAATCGAGAAAAAGATTGAAAACAGTAACACGAAAATATTCTTTACTGTACTTTGAACCGAAGAGTTCGAACGATTCTTTTGTCGCTTCACTATTCTCTTATGTTTAACGCCTATGTCAAGGATTTCAGCTAATTTTTCCCATATACAAAAAACTTTCGAAAATGAGTCGTCTTCTGCCCGTTTAATTTTTAGTTGATCCCTTAAATCTTTAGCGAGCTCCATTGCTTGGACCAAGTCTAAATTCACTCTTTGAAACAACGACTTAATGGCAACGAAAGTTGGTAAACCATATTTATAACCTTTAAGCTAATCAAGAACTCGAAATCCATAGCGTTTTTTTCAAAGTGCGCTTCTTCAACTTATTTATTCATGACTGTTTATACTGCACAATTATCGATCCCAATGGGGGGGATATATCCCCCTGATCCCCCCCCTATCTACGCCACTGATAAGATTAAACTGGGGCTTAATTATTGAAGTTTAATACACCTGAAATTAATATGCCAAGTTTCAGACTTATTCATCAAGCAGTTTTTCTGTTGTGAGGGTTTGAATTTTTGAGATGAAGTAAAACACCATATTTCTGCAGGTCTAAATGACTTACTTCTTTGAACTTTTTAATGAGCAAAATCAAATTGTTTTGAGTTTATTTGAACATTTTATTGATAAATATCGTTTAAATTTAAGATAAACCAAGGAAAAATTAAAAGTTTTCAAAAAAGTTAAATTTTGAAAAAAAGCTTTTTATACCATTTTTGGATGTTTTTCCTAATTTTGATTTTTTTTTTGTTTTTTCTTGGTTTATCTAAAACTTAAACGATATTTTTCAATAAAATGTTCAAATAAACTCAAAAGAATTTGATTTTGCTTCAATAATTAAGCCTCAGTTCAATCTTATCACCAATAGAAATTAAATAGCGGTAAATTTTCTAAAAAACCGTAAAAATGCCTATTTTTATAGCTTTTCTAAATTAATCTAAAAAATAAGAAAACAATTTGTTTACCAAAGCAAACTTAATTTATTTGTAGAAAATTGAATGAAATTTTTAAATGTGTCCTTGAATATTCTGTACAGTGATCCGTTGTTGAGATATTGATAGTCAAAGTCAAAAGTATGGTTTTTGGTTTGATGACTTATATTGCAGTTAAAAAAAATCGTAGAAGTTTAAAACAAAATGAATCTTAAAGCCAAATAAATAGCCTTTTTAAAAATAATAATCATTTTTTCAGAAAAAAATTTCCCACTTTCTTAAGAGAAAAGTAAAAACAAACAAAAATTGGAAAATTTTTGTTTTTTAACAGTTTCAACGATTTAGCTATTTTACCGTTAGAAAGAAAATATTTTAACATTTAATCCTAAAACTGGAAGAATAGAGCTTTTACATGCTTTTTATTTTGTCATGATGCGATCATTTTTTACTGAGATACAGCCTATCGAATATCACTAAAAAAAATCACGATTTTTTTTGTTCCCTTAATTTTTTGGGCTAGTGTATTTAAAAAAAATATTAAAAAACAACGGCAACACTAAGAGTTATGAAAGATATTTTTTTCAAAAGCCACAATTAAACGCTTTATTTTAATTTTTAAATAGTGTTATTAAAATTAATAGTTTTTGAAATAATCGATCTCAAAGTTAAAATTAGCGAAACAAATTTAAAAAAAAACACATTCAATTCTATTTTTGTCATTACCATAAATTTCAATACAAATTTACTATTACAAAAAAACTACCTTCGCTGAAATTTTCTAACACCAAAACTAGCCGAACTACAAGCGATAGCCGCAAAACTGTTCAAAACAAAATGGCGGCCAAAGTCGTCCAGACATTTTTGTGGAAAATGGGGGGTACAGTTCCTGTACTAGTGTACTTTCATATTTTAGGTACGAATTGCAGTTGCGAATTATTTCTCAGCAAAAGTATAACTTGACTGGACTAATACTAAAATGAACTCACCGGTGGAGGTAAGACAAAAAACTTTGTTATTGTAATATGTAAATCGCTCACAGTCAGCTTGATATCGATAGCAAGTGGGAGAAGATGATGGTAATTCCGTTGGAGGTTTAATGTGTAATTGTTGTAACGATGCACTAGAAACAGGTACTCAAATTGGGTTGGGTTCGATATCCCGCTTTTTATATTCCCGTTTTTTTAAATCCCGCTTTAAAAATCCCGTTTTTCATTATCCTGCTTTTTATAATCCCGCTTTTTAAAATCCCGATTTTTATAATCCCGTTTTTTATTATCCCGATTTTGCAAGCAAAACTAGTTGTTTTATTTTAAAAAATCGCGCGATTTTTTAAAATAAAACAACTAGTTTTGCTTGCCAAATCGGGATTTTTAAACAAATTAAAAAATGAGACATTGTTCTAAACGCATTTAATTAAAACCTTTAACAAAAAATATATTATATAAAAAAAAAATCATGTGTGTAATTCACACGTGGTAGAAGTGAAACCTTAAAAATTATTTTCCTTGCATAAAATAAAAATCGAAAAAATGTACCTTTTTTTATTCTATCACCTTTAAATCCATATCTTTTATATGACAACCTAATAAATTAAAAATAATGAATTTTAAATCATCTGAAAGCTTATTATTTCACCTTTTATTTGACTTTTCAATCATGTTTCTACCATGCCTACAAAAAAGTAAGAATTTTTTAAAGTCAACCATCTCGAAATTTAAAACTGAGATTACGGTACTTCCTATTCCTACACAGGTGAGGGTGGCTGGTCTTCGGCAACAGATCTCCACAGGTGTTTTGAGGTATTTTTCAATTTAAGATTGTGTAACTTGTGGAGCATGTACCGTTATGTGTGATATATCAAATAAAAGGTTATGTTATCAGCATGCGTATTAAAGTTAAATCAAATTTGTATGTGCACTAGATCAAAAGATATAACGTGTGCAGGAAAAGAACATCTTTTTACCGTTATCTCAGAATTTTGAATATGAAATTAATTGAAACTTTGTACAATTATAATTTATTTAATTACCTATCTACAGTACAAATTTCATTCATCTATCTATTAAAACAAAAAAGTTATAACAAGTTGAAGTCGTGTCGCGTTTTCGTTTCATCTTGTTTCAAATCACTACGATACTAAAGAAGTTTTCACTTCAAAAAATAAGAAAAAGTAAGGAATGTGATACTAAAAAGAAATCAATTAACAAACTAATATTTACTTTAAAGTTTCAGAAGAACAATCAAATCGTGATAATCCCATAGATTAATAATAACAAAATGATCACAACACCTTAAATTAAGTACACACTACATAATCAAAAGAAATTTCATTTAAATATATTTCAAATTATATTTGGATGCATTTCAACAATTTTGATATTTAAATAAATGAAATTTCTTTTACTTGTGAACTCAATTTAAGGCTTTAATCATTTTATGTTTTTATAAAAGAAATACCGTTCTCATAATGTGTTGAAGGTACATATTGTGTGTGGGCAAAAAATCAGTTTTACTAATTTTTTGTCTATTTCTCATGATTTTTTTATTTGTGAATTAAGCATGTATTTTGTAAAAAAATCGGAATTTTCGAGATTTGACGGGATTTTAAAATGCGGGATTTCAGAAAACGGGATTTAAAAAAGCGGTATTTTAGTAAACGGGATTTTGAAACTTTTTTTTTCGGGATTTTCGAAAAACGGGATTTTAAAAAGCGGGATTCCGATACGCTCCCACTCAAATTATATTTGGTGCGGGTTGCGGGTTGTTGTAGGCGTGCAAAGTACAAATACAATTGTTTGATTTGGTGTAGCACCAATTTGCTTCAGAGGCAGAACATATACAACAAATTTTTCACTCACCGGTGGAGAAAAAAAACAAAGCTTTAACGGGTGCAATTTAGAATGCTGATTTGCACTTATATTAATTATCACTCAATACCTAATATAATAGATTTTAAAATGAATGATTTGAACGGTTTATGCACAAAAAATAACAATGTAAATGGACAGATTAAAAGCCAATGCAATGAATATTAGTTAATGCACAAAATATAAAATTTGTATGATAGATTTACTAAAATAAAATAAAAAAACACTGGAGCTGAAATTAAGACCAGGCAGACGGAAAAGTGTCAGTGTTAATACTGTCAACAGCGCACTTGTCTAAGATATTGACTTGCACAGTGTTATTAGTTTATAGATAACTTTTGAGAAATAATACAACTACTGTCTGGATAAACAATTCAAATAAAGTTGATGAACACATTTTGTTTACTTTCTTAACTTCACCAAAAAGATAGGTATCACTTTATATTCATAATAGCGAAAAAAAAGAAGGACAAAAAGAAATATAAAAAGGACAAAATAATCGAAATAAAGAAGAATAAAACTTATTAACAAATTGAATTTGGTAAACTAACAAAACAATGACTAATCATTTAGGTATGCATATTGGTGTGATGAAAAAAAAAATATTTTTTTTTTGTTTTCATTGGGTAAAACAATTTATCCTTAACATTAGTTTATTTAATTGACTCAGCTTAAATGCTGATTTAAAAAAAATGTTGATTTGAATTGTGGATGCTTAAATGCAGAAAATAGTTATAAAAGTCCCATTCAATTTGCTTAAATGCAGTGTCAGAATTTTAGTTTGCTTTTGACTCAAATTTGTTTGAGCAGCTTAAATGCTGGAAAAGAAAAAAAAAAAAAAAAAAAAGGAAATAGATATAGGTCTGTCAGAATAAAATTTTTTTTTTTTTAGATTCAGTTCGACCATTAGGTCTTCATATCCAAGAATTCGATTACTCCCTACAATAATGTTGGAATCGAGTGGCAGAAGTGGTTACGATCATTTGAAACAATGATCAGAGCAAGTCGCAATTATGATAAAGATTGGAAACAAGACCTTCTACTACATTATACTGGTTCAGAAGTTCAAATCTTAACCGCTACTTTACCAGAATATTCAGCAAGTGGAACATTTGGCCCATTGGCAAATGTTGAACAATATGTTTCGTACATGACTGAATATGAAAAACCTGTAGCCAAATTGAATGCTTTCTTCATACCAAAAACAAATACTACAATAGCATCTACGTTTTTCATACAAAAACGCTTTCCTGTTTTTCACTACAACTCTGCAAAAAATTTTGAGGTTACCTGACAAAGAATTGATGTTAATATTTTCATTAATTTTTATTTTTTTTCCTCGTTATTTCCTTAATCCTAGTGCGCAGGTTGAGCATAAAAAGCGTTCGTTGATAAGTTTTACTTTTGGTATATTTTTCATTATGCTTCTGATCGGTTTTTTTCAGCCTAATTGACACACACCCTAAGTTTGATAAAATAAAAATATCCCATCGGCCGAGAAAAAAATGGTATTTTTTTATCTGGCATAGGATTTTTTTTATTGATGAAGAACACTGGCTGAAAAATTCCTTTATTTCTTTTTCAATTTGATTTTGGAAAACAAACTTTTAAAAAGTGAAAAACTAACGAAAATAATGGAAGAAATAAATCTTGCTAAACATAATGTAACAGAAAAATACTCATAATGGTTGTTTTTGTTAGTAAAAAAAGAATTTGAAAGAAATGTTTTTCGCATTTTTCACTTTCCAAACAAATTTTAAATGTCAAACTTCAAATTCATAAGTGTGTGTGTACAATTCCGTGTGCAAATAGGTGTAATCTAACTAAAAATGTGGAGTAAAACCGGGGTACTCCGTAGTACTAAAATTACTCCAGAGTAATTTTTTTTACTCTTTTGTGGCGTAAGGGAACACAACACATTAATATAACATAGTAATTCCAAATGATTTATAATTTTTCGAAAAAGATATCATTCTGTAGCATTTGGGTGACTAGAGGCGAATGATCCCTTTAATTAAAAATTTCATTTTTTTTTATTCAGTATTTATGGGGTAATATGTCTTTATGCATTTTTTTACAGTTTGGTATCGCAGAAATTAATTCAAAAATAACACGGTGTAACACTCAAAATATACGCGGGCGGAGACCTATCAGGTTTTGTAGAGCTAGTCGCACTGAATACGAAACGGTATTTGAAAATCCCCTAACACCCCCAAAATCTGGAGTTACGGACAAAAAACAGTTTTTTGGACCTTCACCCATTGAAAAAATTCTAGCTTCGACAATTTTTTACCCATTCTCGATGTTTTTACAGTTTCTGATAGAAGATAAATATACCTTTTCAACAATGTATAAAACATGTAACTCGGTTCTAAACCATTCTAAAACTATTTCTGTTTCCCAATCAATCGAGGTATTTTTTATGAAAATCACTTCAAAATTGGCTTAGAAAAAAAAAATTTCGATTTCAACCCATATACAGAAATTCGAACTTTTGGGTATAGGACAAAAATGTTGTTTCGGCACGTAGTAGGATAACTTGGGCGCCAGGATTGGATAACGGGTTTTTGTAGAGGAGCTCAATACAAACATTTTTTTCTTTGGGAGGGGGGTCTATCTCTCCCCGTTTAGGTGGGAGGGGCATTTTTCTAAAAAAAAATTATCAAAATAAAAAAAAATTATTAAAAAACAACGGCAACACTTACAGTAATAAATGATACCATTTCCGAAAAGCAAAATTGTACATTTGATTCTAATTTTTAAATCAATATATTATAACCAATAGTTTTTGAAATAATCGATTTCAAAGTTAAAAATAGGTGAAAAAAAATTTAAAAAATTCATTTTATACTTTTTTTGTCCAGACCGTGAATTTAAATAAAAAAATTACTCACATAGAAAACTGCCTCAATGAACAATGAATGGTGATCTTCTGGTACTATGGACTTGGCCTAATATCTTGGATCAAAACTATAATTAACCAGCTCTGGCACCTGGATAGCTTGCAAAATATTATGCTTCTATTACGCCGACACCAAATAAAGCTTAAATGCGTCTTCCAACAGGATAATAACCCAAAACACACCGACAGGGCAGCCAGGCAATGGTTTAAAGATACTAAGATTGAGGACATTAAGTGACCCGCTCAGTCCTTCAGACCTCAATCCCTTCTAGAAACTTTGGGGGATATAAAAGGAGATGTGTCTTAAGCCAAAACTTAAAATAACGGGAGTTATGGACCGTTGTTGAGCGGGTTTTGGTGATCTTTAACACCTGAAAGATCTCAGGGACTTTACGACTTCATGGAAGTATTTGCTCAAGGGAGCAATCACTACCTTTTCTCTAATAAAATACCGTTAAATTGAACTTTTTTCGTCCTTGTTTTATTTAAAGGAGAGTGAGCATTTTGGCCCATTGGTGTAACACATTGAGATATACATCAAATGAAAGGTCTCGATGAGTTTATTATTTTTTTGTATGGGCACAAGTCTGTATCTCGTGCAGGGAAAGTGCAGTGATGCATTTTATGTCTAAAAATGTAAATAATAAAATTCAGAAAAGTATACATTTTGACTAGACACTCGATTAACTTGGTTCAAAAAAATTACATAACTGTGTTGGGAGATCAATTGGGCTATTCCATCACCAGTTTTCACCCATGACGCAATGCATTTTTCAGTTTTTAAAACACTTTTGTATGGGACGTGGCTCATTTGTGTAACACATTGATACATACTTCAAATGAAAGGTCTCGATTAGTTTGTTATTTTTTTATATGGCCAAAAGTCTGTGTCTCGTGCAGGGAAAGTGCAGTGATGCATTTTATGTTTAAAAATGTATGTAATAAAACTCAGAAAAGCATACATTTTGACTAGATGCTCGATTGACTTGATTCAAAAACATTATAATAACTTTGTTTTGTTGGACTAATCCATCAACTCCTCTAATTTAAAAAAAAAAAATGCATTTATCGGTTTTTATGGATTTATGAAATGCAATACCAAAAAATGTTTGAGTTAGTATATGATTTTCTGTACTTTGAAGTCGTGTGCGAAACTACCTTGTTGGTTTGAAAGTAATTTAAATATACGATGGCTGTGACTAATTTTTCAAAAATGCAAATCAAACTTTAAGTTATATTACTAATAAAATGTTGGAGTGATTTTAAACTCCAAACCATACATTTTTTGTTCTAAGAACACAAACATGTAAAATAAGCTGTACCTAATACATTTTTGAACATAAAATGCAACACTCCACCTTCCACGAGAAAGAGTTTTGTGTCCATTCAAAGGAATAATGCGCTCATCAGTACCTTTTATTTGATGTAAGTCTCAATGTGTTACATTTATTTTTGAGCATAAAATGCACCACTGCACTTTCCCTGCACGAGATAGTCTTTTGTCCATACAAAAAAATAACACGCTCATTGAGATCTTTCATCTAATGTGTGTCTCAATGTGTTACACCAATGAGCCACGTCCCATACAAAAGTGTTAAAAAAAAACCGAAAAATGCATTAAGTCATGGGTGAAAACTGGTGATGGAATAGCCCAATTGAACTTCCAACACAGTTATGTAATGTTTTTGAAACAATTTAATCGAGCATCTAGTCAAAATGTATACTTTTCTGAATTTTATTACACATATTTTTGAACATAAAATGCATCACTGCACTTTCCCTGCACGAGATACAGACTTGTGCCCATACTAAAAAACAATACACTAATCGAGACCTTTCATTTGATGTATGTCACAATGTGTTACACCGATGGGCCACGTCCCATACAAAAGTGCCCAGTCTCCTTTAATAGAAAAACAAAATCACTGCTATTATTTTGTTCGCTTTAATTTGAGGCTTATTTTGTCTTTGGATTATTTTTAAGCTTAATAGAAATAAATTAAATTCCATTTGTACTAAAAATTAAATTTTAATGAAACTTAAGGAGTTTTACTTAAAAAAAATTCCAAAATCAAAACTTTTTTAATGTTTAAAGCTTTATTTAAAATATTCTTCAAAGCACTGCTATTTTTTTGCTCGCAGCTGTATATGTGTGTATATTTAGCAATGCAGGTTTCGTAACTCTTTCACTTTTTGAATTTAGGTAATTCTTTTTTTCGCAGTTGCGTTACAAAGTAATAAGTAGGTAAGGTAGGTAGGAGGTACCTACAATCTACATGTTGAAAAATATTTGTTGGTGCTTTCCTATCAGTCCGCTGCGTCACGCGGCTGCAAATGTTTTTTGATCATTTAGGTAGGTATGATCTAAAAAAATGGAAAAATAGATTTATCATCTCAGTCATTTCGCAGGACATGGTGCGTCGCCGCGCGCCGCCGCAGAGTGGAACGTCTAGTACAAAACTCCGGACACTGGGTGAACATTTTTACTTGCGATATAGGTACTATATATCAAGTTATGCATTCGTACAAAAAAAAAAAGTTGAGATAACATTTTTCCATGGCATTACGATGGTAGACAATGCCAAAAAAGTGGGTCCCGGAAGTCTGTCTGTCTGTCAGTCTGTCTGTCAGTCCGTCTGTCTGTCTGTATAAGGAGCTACAGCCTAAAGGGATGGACCGATTAATGTCAAACTTGGTATTTAGTGTTATTTGGCGACTCCCCAGAGGGGTTTTTGGAATTAATTGTTTTGGACCAAAAATAACGGTATTTGTCATATACTGATTTTAGTTAAATTGAAATATCTCAAAAACGGCTCTAACGATTTCGTTTAAAAAATTCAAATGTTAGTTTTAATCTAAGGTCTATCTTCCGATGAAAAAAAATTTGTTTCAAAATCATTAGTAACGGTACCTGCCATAGAACCGTTTTTTTTTTAAATCTCATTATCTCCGAAACTGCTTATTCGATTTCAACGAAACTTTTTGTGAAGAAGCATCATTATAATTTTAATATAAGCCAAAAATAAAATTTTGAAAAAAATAATTTTTCGATTTTTAAAAAAATTTGGAAAATTTTTTTTTGAAAAATCAAATTTTCGAAAACGGGACATTGAATTTTTTTGAAATTTTGTTTTTAGATGTTGATTAGTGATTTCTACAAAATGGCATACCAATTTTATTTTAAAACTTTTTTTCCAAAAAATTATTTATAAAAAATTAGTTTTTAAAAAAACGGCTCTAACGATTTTGAAAATTTTTTTTCTAAAAATGCATGTTAATATATCAATCAAAACTGCATACTTGTTTTGGAGGGCAATTTAATTTCAGATTTTAATATAATTTTTTAAAAAAACGAATTTTATTTTTTTCCGAATTTCTATATAAAGTCTTAAAAATTTAAGCAACTTGAACTCAAAGAGCAAGTTCGTGCGACCCAGTCGTGCATTTTATTTTTTTCATTCTTGTAAATATTTTTTGTTTGTTAATCATAGAAAATTGTCCCTTCTTTCATAATCCACAAGTTATTTTTATCAAAATGTTTTGGTTTCCAAGATACAGAGTCTCAAGTGGGGACTATTTCACAAGAAAAAAAATGATGTTTTTCCTAGAAATTTTCATACTTTTATATCTGGCTCATTTTTTTAGATATCTTCTTGAAATAAATTTTGTTGATAAGATACTGATATCTATATATATCTAACTATATACTTAAGAAAAAAATCATAAAATTATATTTCTAATAATTCTAAAACACGTTTTTCTATAACCCTTTTTGAAAATTTTTCTTCAACTTTGAAAAGGTTTTTAAAAAATGTGTTACGAATTGAGAAAAAAAATATATATAAAACAAAAACAAAAGTACGTATACGCCTTAGTGACCAATTTAGTAGTTTTTTCTTAAATCTAAACATTTTCGGAATCTAAACATCCTCAAAAAGACAACTAATAGCTAAAGGATATAAACAAATAATAATAAACATTTTAAGACGATGAGGCACCCTGTCATGCAAATGGAATTCGAAATTCTTGGTTTGGAATTCTCAAGTGTAGCTTGGCTTATCACCAGTTTCTCTAAATCGGTCTTTTTCTTTTGGACCACCAACCTAAGGCTAGGCGCACACATGCGATTTTCAGTCGTTGCTACTAAAAATCGCAGTCGCAACATAAAATTACCGTGCACACACCTGCGACTAAAAAATCGCGCGACTATTTTTTATTGCAAGAAAAAACATTATGTTTGGTCGAAAAAAAGCTGACCGTTTTTCGATAAAAATAAAATGCATCATCTCAAGATCAAAAGAGCCAGGAGATACTCACTGTTCAAATCTAATGGTCAAATGACCGCAAAGAAAACAATCACGAAATCCGTTCGTAATAGAAAATTTCATACAAATGGTATCTACGATCGGATTTTATGATAAGGTGAATTCATGAAACGGTGTAAGCTCTGGTAAAAGTGGTAAAGTGATAAATGTCTCAAAATTTGGTAAGGGTTTGACAGCTTGTTTACCAGATTATAAATAGAAATAGATTCTCTGCAATGTGTATGTTTGTATCTTATTTTAGGCCCCACGAGTACCATTATTTCACCAAAGCATTGAATACTCATTCTATAGTACTGGGTAAATTTCTGAGGGTCTTCTCTTAAATTTTTATGAATTTTATGGAATTGTCCTTTTAAATTTCCTATCGATTATAAAAAAAGAGCCACTACACCGAAAAAAAAACCAATATCAAATTAACATTTTTTAAATATCGAATTAACATTTTTTAAATATCAGCCAAAAATGCTCTATAAAATGTGTTTTATGATATTTAAAAAGTTAAAACAACATTTTTATTATCAGGATGATATTTAAATGTCACATTTAAATAAAAAATTTAAATAAAAAATTCTTAATGTGTACTAATTTAAAGGCGCTTTGTGTTTTTTCGAAGTAAAATGTATGATTTACTGAGAAAATTTGATCGGCACTAAGATTTTACTTCACATAGTTTGGGAGAAAATAACAAAACAATTATATCACGTATAATAGAAAAAATAATATCACCATTATTTTGTAAAGAATATTCACTTTCAGTAATGTTTTGAAAAAAGAAAGAAAATACTTAAAATAATAAAAATAATAAAAAAGAAAAGGAAAGAAATAGGTTTCATTATAATAAACTAAAACGTAAAGTCTAGTCAACATTGATATTTTAATTGTCAAAGTGAAATTTTCACTATCCACTTAAACTTTAAAAAATGTCAAAATGATATTTTAATTGTCAAAGTGAAATTTTCACTATCCCACCTGAAATTAAAAAATGTCAAAATGATATGATAAAATATCAAAATTGATATTTTAATTGTTGGACGACTTTTGTCACTGAAAAATGTTAATTTGATAACTAGCTGTTATTATCAAATTTTTTTTCGATGTATACAACACTTTCTAGTAATATCCATTATTGTACTTAAAATAATTGTTCCAAGTGTCGCACGCGCGGGCAGGTGCATTATATTCTGTATAATATATCCTTATGTGCAGCAAAAAAATCGCGAAAAATAGAACCGGATCCATTTTTTTAAACTTTGCGATTTTAAAATCGCAAGTCTGTGCGCTCTCATTTAAAATAATGTGTTTCGTTTCTTGCGTCTAAAAAATCGAGTGGTTGAAAATCGCATGTGTGCGCATGATTTGGCCTCTTTGCGACTGCTACTTTTTAGTCGTTTTCGGTTTAGTCGCAAGTGTGTGCATAACTATGCTGGTCCATTTGTTCCATTTTAATTTGCGACAATCGTGTCGCCAAAAAAATGGGACAGTTTTCAATTTTTTAATCGCGGCTATTTTTTAGAAGCATGTGTGTTTACCGGCATTGAAATGCATGTGATCCATTTTTGCGACTGAATAATCGTGCGACTAAAATCGCATGTGTGCGCCTAGCCAAAGAAGACCTCTCCTCAAAAAGGGAAATTTTCTTAGGCCACGTTTAGATCTTGAATTTGAGTAAGTTTCTTCCATCGTTTTGTTGATTAATTAAATTCTTAGATTTGCTATAAATTATTAGCAACTTTTTTTCTCATAATCTATGTAGTTGTTATATTCAGCAGTACCATATATAAAAAAAGAGAGGTTAAGAGAATTGGGTTATCCAGAGGAAACCTAAAGCAAGCGAGCTTTATATTAATGATTTTATATTCTCCGAAAAAAAAAACTCAGGTAAATTTCTCTAAAACAATCGAGCTGTCTCATTTCTAACCAGGTTTTTTAAATAGGCTTTTCTGTTTGGTGCTGTAAAGGAATTATTCAGTTTGACTTCTCACCCACGTGCACGAGGGTGAGCGTTTTTTTCCAATAAAGAAGCCCAGAAAGGAAGATAAGTGCTCCGAGAAGCGGCAAATAAAAATCATCTAACAGTGACGCTCTCAACCAAGTCTAGAGATATCCACGTTTAAGCTTCTCAATAACGGCACTATTCCAAAGCCTGAAGTCGAGCAGAGCCTTCCAATAATTTGCTGATTGGCAAAAAAAAGTCATTATTCACGTTACATAAAAGGAACAAAAAAAAAACATAGTTTATCAGCGGTAAGGGGGTAGCCAATCTCATACGGAAGCCTGGGCATCGGAATGTGTACGAGGGAGGGGGTTTATTAATATAAAAAGTGAAAATTAAAACAAAAAAAAAATTACAAAAAAAAAAAAATATAAAAAAAAAGAAGAAAAAGATTTATAGCTAAAGTAAAGTAAAAAAAATTAAGTAAATCAAAAGAAAAAGAGAGAAAATAGTTAAAATTTAAATAAAAGAAAGAAATTAGTATACAAAAAAAATCATAGTAAAGTGCAAGGTAAAAGGAAAAAAAAGGTAAAAGACATTAATTGCTAACAAAAAAAAAGAGAGAAAAGAGCTCAATTAAAATATTAACAGTGATTGTGTAATAGTTTGGCTGCGAGTTACATACGTCATCAAATATCATCTTCGTTGCTAAAGGAACCCCGTTGGATTTTGTGCACAAACTCAACATAAGCGGCAAGTCTTCAAAATTTTATAACAGTTATTTCCTCTCATAACAGGCCAAACTATTAATATCTATAGCTTAGCTCTTTTTACACATTGATGAATTAAACTAAACAAAAAAAAAAGAAAAAAAGTAAACAAACGATTTGTTAAAGCAATTGAAATAAAATTTCTGTTAGGTACCTACGCATGCACTTATAAATTAGAGTTAAAATTTAAATAAATATATTAGCGAATAAGAATACAACAAAAATATATTAATCAAATCTCTCAAATAAATTTTTGAAGAAAACATAATGCATATGCAAATGAATATAAATTAAGTTAATGATGAATTCAGTAATGATTAATTTTTATATTTTTAAATAAACAGTATATTAAAGAATTAATATGAATTTTTAAATAAGACAACCATATGGGTGTAAGTGTGCAAAATGTAAGTGCCGATTTTCTTGATTTAGTGTGATCAAACAAAAATACTGGTCCAAGGACATCTCCTTAAAATCATGAGTGCGTGAGCTGTCAAGGCGTTGCCGAAAGGCGATATTGGGAGGGAAGAGAGGCGCTCAAGGTGACATCCATCAGTCACTCATAGCTTTAGTAGGGTGAAGTATTTAGTCCGTCCGTTGTTAGTTTGTCCCCAAGTCTTGGCATGAAGTATATTTTTCTTTTTGATTTATTCGACTGGCTGTGTGAGGACAAGGACCACCCCATTCCGGCGTTCCTAGCCGCGCTTCTGCAAACATGCCAAGCAAGGTCCTCACAACAGTTACATCAACTCCGTCGTAGCAAATGCTTACATATGCCTGCTTTCTTAGTAGTCTAGAATGTAAGCTTAATAGTTTGTGTGTAATATTTAAAAAAAATTTTATCCGACCGAATCCGAGCCCGTTGTTTAGAGCACCATCTTTATAAATTTAACCCTTTAGGTAGTATTTTTCCTATCTGTAAAGGGGAGGGTTGGTGTTATTTGGCTAGCTTAAAGTGACATGGGGTAGTTTAAACCAAGAATATAACTACTGAATACATAACGTAACATAAGAAAGAGTGAGTAAAAACAATTAATTTTTAAGGTTTTTTTAAGAGTAAAGCACTGTCAGAGCGATCAACGAATGAATTTTCTATTTTCTAACAAAATCTGGATAATAAAGTAGCAATCTAACTAAAGTTTAAATTAAAAAAAAAATATATATTTCAATTTCTAAAGCCCAGTATCCTGCTGAAGCGAAACGGAAATTTGTATAAAAAAACAGCAGAACGAAAAATTTTGTTATGCTTTTCGTTTCACAGAACTTGAATACTTGGAAAGTTTTCAATAATGTTTCACTAATGTTTTTTCAGGTAAAATTCCTTGGTCCAAAAGAATTTTGCACCTTGTGAGTTTTTAATTCTTCAAAATTATTTTCAAGTTTTAATTTATTGACATTATTTAATTTTGACTTTCGTTGCTGACTTTGGAGGCTACGACTGGAGGTACGACTCCAGCCAAACTAAAAACCAAGAAGGAAGTCCAATGATCTGTAGTTATTTCAAAAGTAAATCATGGTTGTTGACACGATCAAACGCTTTCGATAAATCCAAATATGCAACATCAGTTTGATATCCATTTTGATTCTTCACGATAACATCTGAGCAAAACTCCATCAGGTTTGTTGCAGTTCATAAAACCGTGTTGATGTGGCGAGATAACATTTTTGTATTTTTTCTCAATAGTAGTTAAGATAATCTTTTCAAATAACTTAAGATACATGACAGCTTGGCAATCGCTCTGTAGTTTGAAATATTACATTTGTTTCCGCTCTTAAATAGAGGTAAAATTGTTGAAGACTTCCAGAGGCTTGGAAAAATACCCGTGCGAATCGATAAGTTTCACACAGTGGACGAGCTAAAACAGATATAAAACGTTTAACAATAAAAGGTGGTATTTCATCTGGACCGACAGATAATGAATCATTAAGTTCAGAGACATGGTTCGATTTCGTTAATTTCTGGTTTAGCAACGTCGAGTTGAGAAAAGGTTGATATGGACTTTAAATAAATTTCTCTTATATCACAGTTTTTATCACAGGTGTTATTGTAGGTATTATCACAGGTATTGTAGTTATTATCACAGGTATTATCACAGGTATTATCACAGTTTGTAGGTTTCTTATAAACGCTTTGGAAGAAGTTTGAAAACATATCACATATAGTTGCAGGATCATTAGAAGAACAGTTTTTGTAAGTCATCACAGCTGGAAAATGGTTTGCCTTTCTTTTAACGTTGACAAATTGCCAAAATTTTTTAGGGTCAACTAATAATTCATTTTTCACTTTATTAATGTAATCTTGGTAGCTCGATCTTGTTTCAGCATGAAATTTTCTCCTTACTGAAGAGTACTTAGTATAGTCCACGGCTGATTTCGATTGTAAATATTTTCTATAAAGTTTGGTTTTAGTATTTCTTAGTTTTTTAATGTCACTAGTAAACCATTTTGGACTTATAGTCTCCGACTGACATTTTTTAAATGGAACACATAAAGACAAAAAGTTTTTAAAAACTGAATAAAATACAGCACAACAGCGTTCAACATCAGTTTCTTCACAAAAATTTGTCCAGTCATGATTTTCCGCAAGGGTTTTACATCGGATGCAATCAATTCTTTTAAAATCGGGAACTCTTTCAACGCAAAAATTTGGTTTTGATGGCTCATCAATAGAGAATTTTATGTCAATGATGAACAGAATTTTCAAACAAAAAATTATCGTCTGCAGAAATTGAAACAAGTTCGGGTACATCCGTAAAGATCAAGTCCAAGATTTTACCTTTCGAGTTGACGACATTATTTATCTGGTAACACCCAATACTGGCACATTCATCAGTAAAGTAACTCTCAGTTTCCGAAGCAACTTCTCTTAAATCCAGAGGAAAAAGAGGTGACATGAAGGATCCGCCTTCTGGATCGGACATCCAATTAACATTTGATAAATTAAAATCTCCAAGAATAAAACAATTGGCTGTAGGAAATCTCGCATTCGCACGAACTACAGCATCAGCGTGTAGTTTATAAACAGATTTTTGGGAAAGGGGAGGGATATACGAACATGTGAATATAAATTGGCGTTTCATAATTATTGCTTTAACACATATAAATTCGATAGAATTAACGTTTTCAATGCTAATACAATTAGAATGAAATGAGGAACGAATGGCAATTAGGACTCCACCTCCAATAGACGAGCCACTATTACATGCATTTCTATCACAACGATAAACATTAAAGTCACTGCACAGTATTTCACTATCAAAAACAGAATCATTTAGCCAAGTTTCAGATAAAACAAAACAATTACATCATAGTCAGTACAAAAAGATTTTTTATATAAATCATTAAGTTTCGATTTCATTCCACTAGTGTTATGGTAAAATAAATTTAAAGTATTATTGTAATATAATCGTTTTTTGGATGAACTGAATTATTTACCACAACATGATTTAGTTGCGCAAGTCTTAGGGGCTTTCGGGGGCGATGTTCAAACTCGCGCACAAAAACATATTCAGGCCAAAACTTTGGGTTTATTAAAATGTTGAACAAATAGTTTGGTACAGTTAATTTAAAGGAGGAGATCTCTCTAACACTTTGAAATTCATATTTAAATACCTATGTTAATTCCTACTATGTTGTCATGACCTGAGGTTTTTTGAATGTAAGACAAGACATCACCAACAGTAGTTGAAGATTCTAAGCGAGTTAAAAATTACACTTAAGGTGGAGGTATAGCTTTAAGTTGCAGGGTTTGGTTAGAAGATTTATATTGTAACTCAGTTGGACCTGAATTATTTTCACTTATGTTAGGACTAGGATTAAGAATTTCGTTTAAACGAGCCGATTGGGAAGCATTTTCTACTTCCATATCCATAGATTCCGGAGAAGTTTTACTTTTATCGTCACCAATGGTTTTTTGGTTTGCATCAGTTTCCATTGAAGTTGGTTCATGGGTGATAGGTGGGTTTTGGGAAAGTTCTTTAATCATAGCCTTTTCCGCAAGGTGAAGCTTTTTATTTATTGATTCTGATGACTGCTCAGCTTTTCTTTTGTTGCTTCGCGCCATGGGGGTTCTTTAATTAAACCAGCAACCAATGCTTTTATATCAATTAAGAAAATTTGAATTTCAGTTAATTTAATACTATTTTCTTCAACTTTTGAGCAAAGTGATATCACATTCTCAAAATTACATTTATCACAAAAGAAGTGAAAATTAGATACATTTTTAATTTTCTCAAATGCTTTCAAGTCAATTTTACCACAACTTACATGAATAGTGGATTTACAAATACCACTGCACAAAATTGTTTTTTCATTAGGTAGTAAATCTTTTAAACACACTAAACAAGCCATGGTGGAAAAATTATTTAAAACGCAAAGTGTCAACACTGATTGAAATTAATAAATTTGCCTTTCAGTATACTTCAATTTTTTTTTTATGGGTTTGTATGTTGTGCACCTTAAAGTATGCAATAAAATGCGATGCAGAATTTTACTTAATTCACTCAAAATAATAATAAAATGAGAGACTGAATTATTGTTATAAAATGTCAAACAAATCAATTAACTCGAAGAATAATCCAATTATTTCAAGAAAATAAAACACTAATTAATTGCACAAAATCAAAAGCACTTTCCAAAAAATGTTAATGAAAAACAAAGCTAACAGCTTTAATTTATATATTCTTAACACTTAAATTTATAACAAGTAGGAAATATTAAGTAAAAAAGTTTCAAAGGTAGAGCACAAATGAACAACAACTTATACGCTTGAGAGCAGAGTTGGTATAATGTTCATGTGTAATCACAGAAATAACAAAAAATGATAGATTTTCTCCTCTCAGATGAACCTACCTAGCAGCGTTGCCGCGAAGAAAAAAGCAGAGAGGGCCATTTGGAATTTTTTTGAGGGCCATTTGACAAAATTATGGGCCAAATATTTTACTAACAAAATTTTCCTAAAAACATAATAATGCAATTTATTAAAAATTTTATTTATTCTTTTTTATTTGTTTAAAGCATTAATAGCCGATTTCATAAACATTTAACAGGCTTTTAAAATTTTAAATGACGTTTTTGTATGGGACACAAAAAACGATAAATATTTAAAAGGCCTTTATTGGCCATACATTTGTTAAATCTTATTATATAAACTTAAAAAAAAACACAGATGAACATTTTAAACTTTTACTTCACAGACATCTTTTAGCTTTGAGCCACTTATTAAAAATAAATAAATACAACTGACGTGAGAAAAATCAAATTACTAAACGAGATAAATTAATTAATTCAGTATACATAGGTACCTATTTATGTGTGGTGAATACACATTGTAGTTGCGATGCATAGCGATGATATATATTTAATTTTGTAAAGCCTTTTAATTATTACTAAGCACCATATGAAGATGAATCTACTTAAACTTGGATTCGTGGGCCATTTCTAATTGGCCCGGGCAAAGGGCCCGGGCATAGGGGGCCAAATGGCCCGATCGGGCACTTTGTGGCAACGCTGCTACCTAGATATATTAGGTAAATACATTATAATAACATTGACACGTTCATTATCTGTACAGAATTTCGTTCACATTTGAATATGACTTAGTAAATGCTAACTGTGCAAATTTAAAATATATACCTACTCTTAAAATAAAAAAATTACCACCTAGGTAACTACCTACCTACATTTTTTTTTACCCAACCAATGTTTTAATAAAAAGATACCTACAAATAATCAATATGTAGACCTCGGATTTTGCATATTTGCTCATTTTTTAAGGATTAATATAGGTAAATTCTGATGACACCAAAATTCGTTTCATCGAAAATAAAGTTGAAAGCGATATGCATATTTAATTATTTTTGCATATTAGCAGAAATTGAATATATGCATAATATATGCAAAATATGCAAACATTTTCTATGTTAAACAAATTAAAAAAAATACATTAAGATGATTCAGAAGATAATAACCCTGTTCCATTGGAGGTGGTAGTTTACTCGTGAGTAGAAATCTAGTACAACATGTGTTATTTGTAGTACTAGATCTACTCATGAGTAAACTACCACCTCCAATGGAACGGGGCTAATATACATATTCATATTTTATAAATTATTTTCACCTATTGAAGTAGACCAAATGAATACATAATTGTACCAATAGGTGTTCAAAATAATTTGTATGCCAATACACAACCATAATTTTCGTAAATTATTGAATAATGTCGTTTTCCAAAATTATGGAAAACTCACTCCTTTTTCGTGCAATTTTGGAATTTGTTCACGACGAATTTGACAAGTGAAGTGATTTGACGTTTGCTTTGCATGTGTTTTTAATACTCAACAATAAATAAAATAATAACAAAATCTTTTAAATTCACTTTTATTGATTTTTTACAAAACTATATTGAATTTTTTTTATAAATAAGTATAATTTTCTTCACAAAAAAAAAATTAAAACAACCACCCAAGAATTTGACAAGTAGTCCATGAAGTCAAATGTAGAAGTATTGGTAATCACTCCGTCACTCCTTCAAAATTTTGGGAGTGAAAAATTGACTCCTTTTTAAATTTTGGATTTGAAATCACTCCTTTTGGGAGTGATTATATAGCCAGGAGTGATACTTTTTGAATTTTGGAAAACGACATAAGAGACGTTTATGTTGAATTATTAAATCCTTTAATAATTTTAATTTACTACCCCAATTCCAATTTCCAATAAAAAGAAGGTAATTTTTCCAATCTTTTTTTTTTACAAAATCTCAGAAAATGGTGTACTTTATTTAAATTATTCGAGCACAAACCAGCTTAACTGCAGCCACCTGTGTGATAATATGAGACAATTTTCAACTATGTCTCCTCCCCTGTGCCACGTAGTTCTATGTTATATGTTCTTTCTTTGTGTCTATCTGTCTCTCTCTTGTGTCATTGTCTTGTGTTGTCTCAGCCAAATGGCCTCAGTTGCCGGTGCTGTTAAATGTCTGTACTTCATACATTTATGTGCAATCAGAGCCGGTTTTAGGGGGGGGGGCAGCCTGGGCCGTCGCCCAGGGGCGCAAGAATTGAGGGGCGCCGCAGGCGCCCCGAACTTTTACAAAAGTTATATAAATAACGAAGTCTTTCCAATCGATGTTTTATTTTTTTTTACATTCACAAAGGCGCCCCAATTTTTTTCTATTTTACATTTTCAACGGCGCTCGTATTGTTTGTCCTAAACTTTTTGAAGAATGAAGGCGCCCCCCAATTTTGGGTTAATTTATTTGGCTTCCGGAAGGACAATGGTGTCCAAAATCTTCGTTCATCTTTGAAGAACAAGGCGCCCCAATTTCTTTTGAAAGACTAAAGCAATCCTAATATTCCTCCTACCAATTTAATTTTTGCAAAGGTGCCCCTATAATAATGAATAAGGAAAGAGAAGGGGACGGACAGAATCCCGAAATTAAAAATCCAGAAAGCCCAAAATCCAGAAAACCCTAAATTCCGAAAACCCAAAAACACAAAATCCCGAAAACCCACAATCCCAAAATCCCGAAATCCCGAAAACCCAAAATCCAGAAATGCCAAAAATTGACAGCTTCTCCATTTCTCATAAAAACTATGTTTGTGTGTGAGAATAAAAAAATAGGTCTGTTCGTTGTTCCCCCTTCCAGGGCACTCTAAGTCATTTCAATTAACTGTGAAAAAAATCAGAGTTTCTCGGGTTTTCATTTTACATCGAACACCTCAGAGCTTTAGTTTCATCAGCGAACATCGAACACAGAGGAAATAACTCTGGTTGAAAAAGGAGCTACAAAAAACGCTTGACAACGAATTCGGAGCGACCCAGAGTGCCCTAGAGTTCACAACGAACAAACCTTATACATACTTATAAAGGTATGTTGTTTTCGATTGGCCGTCCGGAAGCGCCTGGAATCATTAAGAAGCGTGCTGCAAGTTTTTTATTCTCCTAGTGAAAAAACAATAACAAAATATTTGATTTTTCACCAATACAGATATTAAATTTTAGAATTGGGTGGAAGCGATTCAAAGTTTTTTATTGGATTTCAGAATGAGTGAATCATTGAGTGATTCCAATCGAAAACGACATTAATGTACCTAGTTGAAAAAGTGTTTGAAAAAATATTGTTCAAATAAAACCAACTGTACCTAATCTTTAAACAAAAAAGTCAGAGATAAAGGTAGTCTTGTCAATTGAGCCTAAATGACATGAATAATTAATTTTTTTTTTTAAGTTAACCTTTTTAAATTAATACACTGCACATTTTTAAGAAATGCATTAACAAGTATATGAGAGGTAAGACATAATCTGCTATTGCTTTTTTTCGTGATTTTAAAAAATTGTTTTTAGATGAATTTTTTTTTAGAGGCGCCACTTGCAATCTTGCCCAGGGGCGCCGGTAGTGCTTAAACCGGCACTGTGTGCAATGTACAGTGTATATTATATAGAGTGACCGCAACTCCCATAGAAAATTTTTTTTGTCGAATTTTTTTCGGTGGAACCCCATAAAATGTTCCTCCTTTGAAGATTTTTAGATAGCCAAAATTTCAGCTCGATTGGATAAGTCTAAATGGTGCCGACACTCGCTCAAAGTATCAAAAATCTCTGTTTTTTCACTGTTTTTCTCAGAAAATTAGCTCTAGCTTCCAAACAGAGGGGGTTATTTTCACTTTTTATATATTAAATTAAAGGTAGTGTTGTTACACATAACTCAGATGCTAAACTTGTTTAGTTTTACTAATAAAAAAAAATATTGTCATCAATTTAAATTTTCAGTACTTACCTCAAAAAGAGCTGAAGTGCAAACTCGATTTAAAATGAAACTTATAGAAAGGTATCTAATCGAAATGCTTCTGCTGGCACAAAAATCATCCCTAGATAGCTCAGCTGTGGGTTCTATACATCTAAATGTTTATGATGCGCGAGATGTTAGATAAATCCCACCCTACCTGGTTGTTTTCTCGCCAAACAACCCCTTTGCACACTTTCCTTTTTCTTGACCCCCCTTTACCCGTTCATCGCTTCCTCCTCATCTTCCCCTTTGCAAATAATTTAGAAAATCATATTATTTTGTTAGCATAAGTTTTAATTAAAATTCAATTTCTTAACAGAGTAGTAATGCATATTATTTTTCACATTAGGATTCAATTTTAAGAAAATTTTATTTAAAAGTATCTTTATCTTTTTATATTTTGAAAATCAAAATTATAGCAAATACTTCTTTCGTATTTATAGATAAATGTTATTAATTCAGATTTATTTTATATTTAAAAGGGGCAATGTTTATTAAATTATATAAATGTCCTTTTTGACAAACACAACATGAAATAACTTACCCCCAAAATTTTTCGTCGCATTGGCCACTCTTCCGATGAATCTTGGAGTATTTTCTTTTTTGGTGCTTTCCTTTTAACACTTCTTGAATTTCGTAGAATTATTTAAAATTTAATAAATATCACCGCACTTTTATCTTTATCTTAAATAAGATTTGCTAAAAGCATATATATAAATATATATATATATATAGGTGCTAATATATGCATATATATATTAGACTGGGCCAAAAAAATAAAATATTTTTTTTTTTGAAAGTAACTTCGAAAATCTTGTTCAGGATGATGAAAAAAAAATTTGGTGAAAATTTGAGCCGTTAAAAAAAATTTTAAGAGGTCTATCATCGGTGTTTTTTATTTTTATACATGATATGATGTTTTACAACAGAACTGCTAGACGATCAAAGTAAAAAAAATTTCTGTTCATTTTTTCTTATATAAAATTAAATTTCCTACAAAAAAGATCTAAGTGAAAATTTTCGTCAGACGAGCCGTATTCGAGTAATTAAGCTTTTTAAATCGAAGTGTTTTTTCAATTTGACTGTTTCACTTTGGAATTTTGTGATGAGCAAATAAGTGAATAAAAAAATAAAACCACGACAGATTCTTATAGGAAATTTAATTCTCTACAAAAAAGGTCTTATAGGAATTTTCCCTAAATTGAGTTCTGAAGAAGTTATTCACGATTTAAATCGAGAAAAACATTAAAAAATCAATTTTCAATTTCAAAATTTTCTAATTCACTGAAAATTCAATATTTTCAAATTAGCAAGATGTTTTCTTGTAGGGACTTAAACGTTCTATAAAAAGTTCCTTGGCAGCAAATTAATTGCTTTAACCGTTAAGAAGATATTCGTATCAAAACCAATGCCCACTGATTTCAATAGTTTTCTTATGACAAGTATGCATTGCGATTTGAATACGATTATCTTCTAAACGGTTAAAGTAATTAATTTGCTGCCAAGGAACTTTTTATAGAACGTTTAAGTCCCTACAAGAAAACATCTTGCTAATTTAAAAATATTGAATTTTCAGTGAATTAGAAAATTTTGAAATTGAAAATTGATTTTTTAATGTTTTTCTCGATTTAAATCGTGAATAACTTCTTCAGAACTCAATTTAGGGAAAATTCCTATAAGACCTTTTTTGTAGAGAATTAAATTTCCTATAAGAATCTGTCGTGGTTTTATTTTTTTATTCACTTATTTGCTCATCACAAAATTCCAAAGTGAAACAGTCAAATTGAAAAAACACTTCGATTTAAAAAGCTTAATTACTCGAATACGGCTCGTCTGACGAAAATTTTCACTTAGATCTTTTTTGTAGGAAATTTAATTTTATATAAGAAAAAATGAACAGAAATTTTTTTTACTTTGATCGTCTAGCAGTTCTGTTGTAAAACATCATATCATGTATAAAAATAAAAAACACCGATGATAGACCTCTTAAAATTTTTTTTAACGCCTCAAATTTTCACCAAATTTTTTTTTCATCATCCTGAACAAGATTTTCGAAGTTACTTTCAAAAAAAAAAAATATTTTATTTTTTTGGCCCAGTCTAATATATATATATAAATATATATATTTCTTTAAAATTGCAAAAATTTACAAAAAAAACTTAAATTATTTTGATTTTCAAAAAAAATTATAGATATCACAATTTAATTTAATTATGTTTTTAATATAAAAATCAAAAAAATGAATTAAAAAAATTGATTTGAAATTTTTTTGTTTGCTTTGTTCGCAAATAAAGCGATTATTGAAACGCAAACGACGACTTTTTTTGTTTTCCACTTAGATTTTAGATTCTTTTTCTGACTTCCTTGGCTCTTGTACAGAAATTACGGCAGAATCACTATTCTTTTTGTTCAGGTCGCCAAATATCTTGACGACCTATGTAGGTACACATAAAAAAATCATTTTTAAATTACTTTGTACACTTCTAAGATTTAAGCTTTCGCTAATGGAAGCTTACCTTGTTTTCGTAATCTGAGATATCGTTATATGAGATATCGTTAATTTTACAAATATGTATCTGTATCTTATATATATATGTACCATATACGTACATATATATTTGGTTCGCCCAAATTCAAGAATTTGTTCTCAACTGGTCGAAGAAATAGATATTTCTTGATTTCTCTAGTAATTTAAATTTACAATTAGAATAAAAAAAAAAACATACAGGGTGTCCCACAGTCACCGCCGCAAATGAAAACCATAGATTCCTGAGGTCATTTTAAGTCGAAAAACTTAAGTGGTAATTTTCTCGTTTTCGTCCCGTTTTCGAGTTACCACGATTTTTATGATTTTGCTCTCTTGTCCTTTAACTGGCCTTATCTTTGCCAAACTACGTTTGATTTGAAAATTTTTTTTTACAACCAATCAAGAGTTTAAGTTTGTCTCAAAACTTTTTTTTCTGCGGACAACCGTTTCTCCACAATTTTGCATCGAACACAATTTTCTTCGTTTTTTAAGTTGTTTTTTACACTTTCATATCATTTAAATAAAAAAAAAACACGTTAATGAGTATTAATTTTTTGTGCTTTTTATTAAAGCCCAGTTTATTTTCATAAACTTAAACTGTAATAAATTCTTGATTGGTTGTAAAAAAAATCTTTCAAATCAAAAGTAGTTTGGCAAAGATAAGGCCAGTTAAAGGACAATAGAGCAAAAATCATAAAAACCGTGGGAACTCGAAAACGGGACGAAAACGAGAAAATTACCACTTAAGTTTTTCGACTTAAAATTACCTCAGGAATCTATGGTTTTCATTTGGGGCGGTGACTGTGGGACACCCTGTATATTTGAAATTATGTTTTACTCACGTTTATAATTGTAGATAATTTAAAATCCAAATCGATATTAACGATTTATTCTTTCTTTTATAATTATCTATTTAATTCGATCTCCTATAGAATCTCTATGGCTTCTTCTTGCTCGGGTTGTTCTTTTTGAAAAGAAAGTACCTACCGTCGGCTTTACTATAGAACCCTAAAAACTAAGAACTACACTAATACTTATTTATCTAAATTTTCCAGCCTTTGTTTTATTCAAATATACGCACATAATTAAACGTTATACGCATTTTTACGCATTAAAAAGGTGTTGAAAGTAAATTGGATTGATATCGAGTCCATCCTCAAACAACATACACATAAGCACCTAAACATTCTATATATTGTAAGTAAATACATTTCCATGTCAGCCGGCACGCGTGAGTGCGAGACAAAAAATTTAGAAGAACAACTCAAAAGTGAGCAAGAACCTGAAAATCAATCCTTCTGCGCATCTACTCATATTTTTATACAAACTACACAAAGGATACTGTCAAGTATATTATATCAGTGCACCCATATAACACATCCTCTACCTGCTTCTCCGCTGAACAACTATAATTATTATTATAATGCAAAAAATTTCTCTGATACACAAAAAACTCAAATGCCATCCACAACAGCAACATGGAAACAAGTTTCTTTTTCATTTCAAAAATAAATAGGTATACACTCCAGAAATCTTTCATGAAAATATTGAATTTCAAACCAGTTTTCGTCCACAAACCATATCCATATAAAGATCTATGTAGTATACCTACATCCATTTGCATGTCACCCCGCACGCGTGAGTGCGATGGCGATCTCACAAAGAGACAATGAATGAAAACCATAACCAACATCCTGAGAGTAAAAAACCAGAGAATTCGATGGCGAGAGAGCGAAACACATTCACTAATACACACAAATGCTTTTACATGAGATTTGACTTTGCTGAAAAAGGGAACCCAGTCTTAAATGTGGGTGAAAGTGCAATTGTATTTTCATACACTTGCCTTGATTAAATTCAAGATCAAAACCTGGATACATTTATCTCATGAAACATAAATCTTATAAATAATACAGTCAAATAAAAAAAAAGGGTAAAATCTCGGAATGAATGTCAGTAGACATTTTTTTGCTCAATATCTTCCTTTTGCCATTCTATAACATATCTCAAAAGTCTAGAAAAATCTCATGTCCGCTTGTCGCGATTTCAAGGTCAAATCGCGAAATTGAGATATTCAAAATTAGCAAAAATAGGCTATGCTATTATATACACATAATATGATACATGATTTCAAGGTATTTTTTAATGCTGATTCCAAAAAATCTAAAATCAAGACAATCTGACGTCTCTGGTTATACCTGTTTTTCATCTGTCAACTCATATTATTATAACAGTTGCAAACTTCCTGCCGAAAAACCCTTAAAAGTTATGGTAGATGAACCAAATTTTGCATGAAGATTTTAGAATCCATCATTATTAAAAATCAAAACAATCCATTACAAAAAATATATATACCTACGAAATAATGGTATTTTTTTATGGAGGGGCAAATTTTAGGATAGAGTCAGTTGGGGTAAGTGCGCGCACTTTTCACTTTAAGGCAAAATTGTGAAGATTCTATAAGAGATATCAGAATAAAGTTTTTTACGTTTGATAAACCTATATTTTGGGAACAAGAAAACACAAAAAAAAAGTTTTTTAGTTTAAATATTTCATATGATTATAAACAAAAACCAAATGAAGTCAATGTGCGCACTCTTACCCCAAAGTCAGGGTAAGATCGCGCAAAATCTTGGGTAAGAGCGCGCACATAGTTTTAATAGGAATCTTGACAGTTTACGTGAACTAAATTTCTAAAAACTTTATGTTATACTTAGTTAAACAAAACTTTGTTTCAAAACTTCCAAGTTTACACTAAAATTAATGAAAATATAAAAGAAAAAACAAATTAAGTTCAAATACAAAAACTTAAACTTTATTTACAAAATAAAACAAACAAAATAATATTTCTAATTAAATTAAAAGAAAACTGCCTTTCTTTTTTGAAATTAAGGAATAAAAGCCTTCGTTTCTCAAGATTCAAGTTTAACATTTCTCTGTCTTGTTGAAAAAAGAAAAGTTTAATATGGGAAGAAGTGCGCGCTCTTACCCACAAAAGGACTGCGCGATTTTACCCACAAAGGTACTTTTTTTCTATTTATCAAATTTATTATAAAATATAAGAAAGTCTAACAAATTTTTGACTTAAATCAAATATAAATAGGCACAATTCAAAAATATATGCTACTTTCGGTATATAATGCTCCCACGCAGACGCCACACACTTTTCCCGCACAACTTTTTTTTTTTGTTTTTAGTCATATTTTTTCAAGCCTGTTTTAAAATAAAATGGAGCTGAGCACACACTCCCGAAGGTTATCACTTATTGACGTCTTACTAAGCGCTGATTTCCTCATTTTCAGTTTTAGTTTTTTTTGGACACAACTCGAGAAATAAGCAGTGCGCGCTCTTACCCACTGCGCGATCTTACCCCAAATGACTCTATGCACTAAAGAAGATTCTTGTTCATCTTAGGAATAAGTGCTAATAGGCTAATTTTTTCATTTTAATCTTTGTTTGGATATTCTTTAACTACCCTCAAAAATCTAAAAAAAAAATGTCATGTCCGCAAGTCCTGATTTTCTTGGTTTGAAGATAAGGTGCAGATTTGAAAAAATTGAAAAACTACTCTTCAGATATTTGTGTCAGATCAACATGAATAAGGTACATTCAAAGATCATATAACTAGTAAAGATGTCGCACGTAGAACAAACTTCTGTGCTTGAAATTTTCTACCATCAGATTTTACCCATAGGTCCAAAACATGTATCCAAGAATTAAATTGTTGAGAAACATTTTTAAATTTTTCGATGACTGCGTAGAAAAGAGAGGGTTGATTTTTATAGATGAATTTATTTAATGGGAGGAAGCGAGATAGTAGTTAAATGTTGATACGAATAAGGAAAAGAAAAAAAAAATACATTTGTCTGCGAGAATGTACCTATGAAATAATTTTTTTTTTGTTAAATTATTCAGGAAACTGATATTAACACATGATTCAAAATCATAATTTAAATAAGAATAATTTTAGATATGTATATATGACAAGAGTGTATGAGCAAAATTGTGTGAAAATGAATTTCAACCCTCAAATTGTCAATAGGTCCAAATCATTATAATGCAGAAATCCTTCGCAACATTAAAAAAAAGTTCTTATCATGAGTGGGAAAGAGAGAGTTATTTTTAATAGATTTCTTAAATGCGAAGGAACGAGATGTAAGTTGAATAGGAACAAATGAAAACAAAAAGGATCGTTTTGCCGTTCGGGTATATATTTTTTTTTCACAACTGGATTGCTTCGCACAAGCAGGTCGAAGACGTGATGGCTAGTTTTAAAGATTGATGAAAAAAAGAAGCAAAAACAACTTTTGCAAGTGACTGGTGTGCTTGAGGTGGGTAGGTATAGGTAGGTATACGTGTAAGCAGAAGAAGGTTGATAAGTTTTTTTTTTTGTTTTAATTTTTTTTCGATGGTAGTTAGATATTTAGATATTTTTTTAAGTGGAGGGTGGTTTTCTATTTCTATATTTTTGTTTCCTTTTTGAATAATCGCAAAGGCACAGGCGCATTGCTTTTAGGTGTAAGTACACACGTAATAATATTACGTAATATTATGTAGGTAGGATTTTTTTCCTTTGCGACAGCAATCGTCCTTGAAAAATGTAGTTCATTGTATTTTGGTTGGAAAAAGAAATTCAAACAAGTGGTAGGTAGGTAGGTAGGTAGGAAGTGATAAAAATGATCACTCTTGGTTTGTTGTTATTTTCTTTAGTGAGATAGGTTATGTAGGTATCTATTGATATTGAAAGATTTATTTAGTGTGGATCAGGACTGTAAAAAGTTCTATTTAAAAATGCATTTGAAATTAAAAATAAATGATTGCAACCAAAAATATTTTGCATAAAAAAATGTTATTGCAACTGAAGAATACCTATTTGGATTGAAAATTAAATTTTTATTGCAACTGAAAATATTTTGCACACAAAAAAAATTAAAAATGTTGCATTAAATATTTGTTCATGATCTTAGGCGATTAACTTTGCATTTATGTTATTTTGCAATTATTAAAAATATACTATTGGAGATACAAAAATCTTCTATAACTTATTTGAAAGGTAATAATGTAAAGGTGAATACCACAAAAGGATTCTTAAAAATTCAATCATTAAATAGGGGTAAAACGAAATTGCAATAAAGTGACTATTTTCTAAAAGCAACGTTGTAGAAAACTGATTTTTTTTTAAATTGGTAGATACATTTATTGGAAGGCTAACGAAGGTATTGAAAAATTCTAGAAAATTTCAAAACTAAGTTATAAACGATTTTCTTAAACTAAAACATGAAGTAGACCTTTGACATAGTTGAAGGTAGGGGACATTTTTTTGACAATTTGAAAAATGCCATTTGAAAGATAATGAAAAAAAAATTAAGGGTCTCTGCGTTTCAAAATATGAATTTTTGAAAAACTAAAAACCTTTTTAGATTTTAGCCACACGATTTCAGATTTTTTGAAAGCTCCGAAAAATTGCTAAACATTAAAAATCACCCAAAAATACCTGCCCCTAAAAAGGTTTTTAGTTTTTCAAAAATTCATATTTTGAAACGCAGAGACCCTTAATTTTTTTTTCATTATCTTTCAAATGGCATTTTTCAAATTGTCAAAAAAATGTCCCCTACCTACAACTATGTCAAAGGTCTACTTCATGTTTTAGTTTAAGAAAATCGTTTATAACTTAGTTTTGAAATATGTGAAAAGCGCTAGCTACCAGGGTCAAAGGCTAAACGATTTTTAATTGATTTTGAAATATACATATTAGTTATAAATACAAAATTCAAGGTTATATATTTCTATGAATATTTAAGGCTTTAAGAATGGAATATATTACTTTAATGTTGTCTATGGATGGTGATTTAAGGAGTTCCAACATCGGTTCGTTGATGCCGTGAGATGATAGGATTCTTTTTATTGGTTCACAGTTGGAGGCAAGATGTTGGACCGTGAGTGGCCCGTCGTTACATAAGTGACATCTTGGAGGATCTTTGTTCTCGAGGAGATGTCAATGTGTTAAGTTGGAGTGTCCCAATCGCAGACGAGTGAAACAACGGATCATGGGGCTACTGCAGTTTGTAGGATAAGAAGCAGACTGTCCGTGAAAATTATTCTTTTTTCTGCATTCTGCAGTTTCATTGCAGAAAGTATTGCTGCTGCTTCTGCACAAAAAACTGATGAAAAGTCTGGTAGGAGGGATTTGTAAAGGGTATTTCCGGTATCGTCAACTACAGCAAAGGCCGTGCCGTGTTGGTTTTTCGTACCGTCTGTGTATATGAAGCTCCAATTATCCCTTTTGTAGGGGGATGATTTTTCGAAGAAATAAGATCTGTACACGTCATTGCTAGTTGATTTTTTCGGAAGCAAAGTAAGATCTGTATTAATAGAACTAGGAGAAAGAAGCCATGGTGGGTGTAGGCATTCTTTTTCATTATGGAAAGACAGTGGTATACCAATTTTTTCGGCGGATAATTAAATGTTGTTGATCGTCGAAGGGCATTTCGGTGTTTTTTTCCGGAGAGAACAAAGTTTTGCGGTTGGTATGATTGGCGATTTGTAAGGTCCGTTTATTTTGTAACAGAGGATGGCTGTAAGGTAGCCCATTCTATCTTCTATAGACGGCAGTCCGGATTCGGTGAGCAAGTTAACTATCGGAGTTGTCCTGAAGGCTTTTAGGGCTAGACGGATTGCACCATGATATTCTAGTTTCAGCAGTTGAAGAGATGTTTTTGAGCACTTTCCATATATTGTTAAGCCATAGTCTAGTTTTGATATAATAATAGATTTTATAATTCTTATTATGGTATTTACATGAACAAAGCTTGATTTGCAAGATAAATATTTTATGACATTAACCCTGGAAGATAGGCTTTTTTTAAGTTGTTTACAATGTTCCTTAAAGTTAAATTTATTATCAAAAATTATACCAAGAATACTTAAGCTATCTCTGTTACATATAGGAATACCTATTGTTAAAATATAAATTGATTTCTTTTGGACAACTCGTTTTTCTACATATAATTACTTTTATTAATTGATATGATAGAACCTGAAATGTTGGACCAATTGTTGATATCAGTAAGAACGTTTGAAAAGATTGTTGTTAACTGTAGAAGGTTTTTGCATTTTGAGAACACCAGAAGGTCATCGGCATACAGAGAATACCGCACAGATTGATAATTATTAAGGATTTCGCTTATATCGTTAAAGGCTATGGCAAATATAACCACGGAAAGTGGAGATCCTTGGGGGATCCCATTATTTAAATCTTTAAGGTTGGAGTAAACATAATTTATTCGTGTGCGGAATTTTCTGTTTGTAAGAAATGATTTGATATATTGAAACATTTTTGGTCCAACCAACATGAATCCCTATTCTATCAAAAGCCTTTTCGAAGTCGATTGATAGAATAGAGATATGATTTTTCGTGGATAGAGATGTTGCAATATATTCATCAATGTACAAAAGTGCGTCGGTGGTACCGAGACCTTGTTTAAAGGCAACTTGATTGTTGCTTATGAAATTATTATTTTCAGTGAACCATTGAAGTCTTTTGGCAATAATTTTTTCTAAAATTTTACCCATGCAGGAGAGTAGTGATATGGGGCGACACCTGGTAGATTCAAGTGGGTTTTTCTTAGGTTTTAGCATTGGTATGACTGTTGCTGTCTTCCAGGTCTGAGGGATAGTACCACTGTTGAAAATATTGTTGTACAGAGACAATATTCGATCTTTGAGAGTGTTAGGGCAGTTTTTTAACATAGGGTAGGATACCCGATCCATTCCAGGAGTATTGCCTTTGACAAGGGAAAGACAGTTTTCAAATTCGGTGCGACTAATAGGTAACTCGATTAACTTACCGGAAGTGGATGTGTTAGATGGATGAATACACGATTGCAAGATAGTAGTTTTAGATTGGACAAATTGTGGTGTAAAATTGTTATCGTTTGAGTATGAAGACCAAATGTTGCCGAAGTGATTGGCGATTTCTAATGAATCTAAAAGTGTTGTCGAGTCAGTTTTTATAGTTTTTATGGAATGTGGGGAGAAATTGCCTGTAAGACGTCCGATGTCGGCCCAAAGTTTTTTGGGAGTTGAGTTGCAGTTGATATTGCTTGTAAATTCCTCAAAAGATTTTCTTTTTGTAAGCTTAGCATCTCGTCGAAAGTATGCGTTTGATTTCCGATACTCAATAAGGTTGTAGTTAGTTGGGTGCTTTTTAAAGGTTTTCCAGGCATTTTGTTTTGTTTTCCGTAACTCGCTTATCTCTTTGTTCCACCATGGAGGATTTGATCTACCAAGACCTTTGTGTGATTGTGGGATTGCGATGTTGGCTGCTTCTCTAATAGATTTAAGTATTTTTGATGCTTCTTGGTTTATATTTGTTGAGATAGGTCTAGATGATAGCGATTTTAAAGAATGGGCCTGAAATTGGTTCCAATCAGCGCGATCGATAAGGTATTTAGGTTTAAATTTTGAGATGCGTGATGAAGAGTCCATTGATAAGGCTGAAAGTAACGGAAAGTGATCACTACCATGTAGATTGTCGAAAGCAAACCAAGATATATTAGGAAATAGCTGTGGGGAAACCATTGTGAGATCAACATGGGTGAAGGAGTTGTGGGTCGAGAAATGGGTCGGGGAGCCATCGTTTAGCAGAATGAGATTTGTGATTGCAAGAAAATCTTCAATCTTTTTGCCTCTGGTGTTACTTATAGGAGAGCCCCAGAGCGTACTCCAGGAATTAAAATCCCCAGTAAGTATTACTGGATTATGAAATTGATCGACAATGTCACATAAGTCGGATGTTGAAAATGGTTGGTCTGGTGGGATATACACATTTAGGATTGTAATTTTGAATTTAAGTTCTATTTCAATTGCTAATGTGGATAAATTGGAGTTTGTTGGAATAGGAGTTTGTGGAATGGACTTGTGAACAAAAATCCCTATCCCTTGTTTGTGGGTCGTATTTGTTGGAAGGTTATGCGAATAAAAATTGTATTGTTTTCGAGATAGAGACGAAAGTTTATTTTGGTCTGTTATGTGAGGTAGATGGGTTTCTTGAATCGAAATAATAGATGGGTTATGATCTTTAATCAGTAATTGCAACTCATGGTAATTGTTGAAAAGACCGTTCATATTCCATTGCAGAATCTTGACCATCATACTAAAAAGAAAATCTCTTGGACGCAATATGATTTTATTTTTTTTTAAGTATATTGCGAAAAAGAGAAGGAGGAGGAGGGTAAATTTAATATCGAATTTAGAGTCGAATTACGTTTGGGAAATATAGTTATGATTTTAAGGTAACTATTAGTTAAATATTTTTATTTTTTTTTTTTTTTATTGGTTATACCTGTAAAAGGTATAAAGTGTATTATATTTTGTTGATTGAATTGGAACCCCAGAAATCTGGGGTTCTTTAGTTTAGAGTATGGCGGCGACTGTCGGGGGCGGGCACCTCATGGAAAATCGAATTTCCACGAACTGTCCGCCCCCGACAGCCGCCGCCAAAGGTGAGTAGATTATATTTATTTATTCCATAATGACGTCCGTCGCTTCGTCACTATCGTCGTTAGATTGTGCGGAAGCTGAGGTGTAATACTGAGATTTTAAAATTAAATCTTTAGTCATAATTGTTATAGGAGAGTTGGGTAATTTTGTGATGTTAGTTTCATCGTTTGTGGGTGGTTTGATTGGGGTGGATTGTGTTTGAATTGATGTTGTAAGGTTGTTGGTAGGATTGTTTGTAGATGATGATGTGGATGGTTTTGTTTTTGAAGGTTGGGTATCAAAGTCTATGGAAGAATCGTTTTCAGAAACTGGATTCGTTGAGTTTGGAGGTGAAGAAGTTCCTGGATTGGATGTTGATTTAGCCGGGGCTAGATCAGATTGATTTGTGTTTGAGGGTAAAGAGGGGATGGATTTTATTGTTTTATTTTGGGGGGATGGTGGTTCGTTTGTATTTTTTTCAGTAGCAGTTGAGTTAGAGTTTTGGCCACGTATTTGAGAGGCATAGGTTTTAGACGGGTTGATTTGTTGGAATGTTTTATTGTATAGTCGCCTAGCTTCTGAAATAGAGCATTTTTGTTTGGTTTTGATTTCTAGTATTTGTTTTTCTTGAATGTATCGTGGACATTCGTTTGAGTTGGAAGGGTGAACTCCTTCGCAATTGACGCACATTGTTCTTGTACATGGAACGGGCGTGTGTGGAGGTAAGTTGCATACATAACACGTGGGCTTGCCAGTGCACCGATTTTTCGTATGACCTAAACGTTGACACACTTTGCATCTCATGGGATTAGGGAAATAATCTTTTACTAGTACCGTAGACCAACCGGCTACCACTTGTTCAGGATGATTATATAAATTGAATGTGAGAACTACGTGCCCAGTGGGAACTTTTTTGTTGTCGACAGATTTAGTAAATTTGAAAGCACTTGTTACACCTTGAGAAGCCATATTTTTCGCGATTTCGGTATCCGGGCAGTTATTTAAGAAGGGAGCATAGATAATACCTTTGCTTAAGTTGAGGGAATCGTGAAATTTCACAGAGATAGGGCACAAGTTTGCGAGCGTTTTCGTTGCGATGAATCTACGTGCGATAGCTTCTGATTTTGTAAGAATAAGGAGGTTGCCGTCGCGGAGTTGGGAGATTGTTTCCCATTGGGTACTTATGCCGTCGATTGCTTTGCGTATTTCGAAGACATTGAATGAATTTAGAGATTTATTACTGTCTGTTGAGGATATAACAATATATTTTGGGTTTGCGGAGTTGATTGGGTTCGTAGAAAAGTCCAAACCTGTGTAGGTAACGCGTGCACGTTTTCCTTTTTGTGTTTGATGTTGATTACTTAGGACTACCAAGTCTAAGTCGGAAAACTTCCCCCCTCTGCGGGGGGCGGCCCTGCCATAGTGAAAAAACTTTTTTAAGATTTATTCAATTGAAAAGGATAAATTGAAATTCGATTAAATTGCTTGAAAAGCAAATTGCAAAAAGGGTTGTCAAAAAAAAACACGTGGGTTAAATGAGCGAGACAGATATACTGTATGAAACTGGTTTCCGAGGAACAAAGATGAAGTGATCGCTACGAAGGCTAGACGATGACTGTATTTAAATTATTATCTTGAATCATGTTTTTTATTAAATATGATTTAAAATCATGAAAATATAAAATATATATAAACCAGCATAAAAGTGTTCATATATGCGTTTCGCCCCGATGTAATGGTTGGGCTCATCAGAAGATGACCATTACACCTTGTCTTGACGCATATTTTCCCGAATAAATCGAGATACCATATAATCCGAGCTGCATAGAGCAACTGCGAATTATATAGTTGCTACAAGTCTTCAAAGAAGATAAATTGTAGCTATTTTTATTGCCTTGCTATGGCATTGGAGAAATATTTGACTGTTAACAGTCGAAATGTTTTATCCTGAACACCGTTGATTTTTATTAAATATGATTTAAAATCATGAAAATATAAAATATATATAAACCAGCATAAAAGTGTTCATATATGCGTTTCGCCCCGATGTAATGGTTGGGCTCATCAGAAGATGACCATTACACCTTGTCTTGACGCATATTTTCCCGAATAAATCGAGATACCATATAATCCGAGCTGCATAGAGCAACTGCTAGAGCAACTGCTCTATGCAGCTCGGATTATATGGTATCTCGATTTATTCGGGAAAATATGCGTCAAGACAAGGTGTAATGGTCATCTTCTGATGAGCCCAACCATTACATCGGGGCGAAACGCATATATGAACACTTTTATGCTGGTTTATATATATTTTATATTTTCATGATTTTAAATCATATTTAATAAAAATCAACGGTGTTCAGGATAAAACATTTCGACTGTTAACAGTCAAATATTTCTCCAATGCCATAGCAAGGCAATAAAAATAGCTACAATTTATCTTCTTTGAAGACTTGTAGCAACTATATAATTCGCAGTTGCTCTATGCAGCTCGGATTATATGGTATCTCGATTTATTCGGGAAAATATGCGTCAAGACAAGGTGTAATGGTCATCTTCTGATGAGCCCAACCATTACATCGGGGCGAAACGCATATATGAACACTTTTATGCTGGTTTATATATATTTTATATTTTCATGATTTTAAATCATATTTAATAAAAATCAACGGTGTTCAGGATAAAACATTTCGACTGTTAACAGTCAAATATTTCTTGAATCATGTGTTAATATCAGTTTCCTGAATAATTTAACAAAAAAAAAATTATTTCATAGGTACATTCTCGCAGACAAATGTATTTTTTTTTCTTTTCCTTATTCGTATCAACATTTAACTACTATCTCGCTTCCTCCCATTAAATAAATTCATCTATAAAAATCAACCCTCTCTTTTCTACGCAGTCATCGAAAAATTTAAAAATGTTTCTCAACAATTTAATTCTTGGATACATGTTTTGGACCTATGGGTAAAATCTGATGGTAGAAAATTTCAAGCACAGAAGTTTGTTCTACGTGCGACATCTTTACTAGTTATATGATCTTTGGTACATTACTTTTCAGGGATAGTCATATTGATTTGTTTGTGGGTTTTGTTGGAATCAGCGTTCAAAAATACCTTGAAATGATATGGGTTATGTTGGTATACAAATGTGCCCATGATTATGAAAGTGGACTAAGTCACTTTTTACATTATGTGAAGAAAAACTTACATAATAATTTTGTTATAACGATTTAATTGTATTCCTTTTATAAAATCACTAGAGGAGCAATAAAGAAGTTTTTTTACTGCAATTTCGCTTTCAAATAAACTTTACCTTTTAAATAATAATTATTTTTAGGCTAGATTTTATGCCATTTTTAGGAGTGACTGAGTCCACTTTCATAATTAAGGGCACATATAAGAATCTAAAGTTTTCTTATTATTTTTTTTTAAACCGGCACCTAATTTAGTTTAACCTGGAAAATTAGAACTTGCGGACATGAGATTTTTTAAGATTTTTGACATAAATTATAGAATATCCAAACAAACAAACCAAAAAATAAGCCTATTAGCACTAATTCCAAGATTGTACCTGGATGTTTTTTAGTGCACATCCCAAAATTTCCCCTTTTCTCAAAAAATACTATTTTGTCATAGATATGAATGTTTTTTGCATTGCATTGTTTTGATTCTGAATGATAATGTATCTTAAAACCTTCATGCAAAATTTGGCTCCGCTACCATAACTTTTAAGGGTTTTTCGGCAGTAAGTTAGCAACTGTTATAATAATATGGGTTGACAGATGAAAAGCAGGTATAACCAGAGACGTCAGATTGTCTTGATTTTAGATTTTCGGCATTAAAAAATACCTTGAAATCATGTATAATATGTGTATATAATACCATAGCCTATTTTTGCTTATTTTGAAAATCTCCATTTCGCGATTTGACCTTGAAATCGCGACAAGCGGACATGAGATTTTTCTAGACTTTTGAGATATGTTATAGAATGGCAAAAGGAAGATATTGAGCAAAAAAAATTTCTACTAACATTCATTCCGAGGTTAAACCCTTATTTGACTGGATTAAAACATGTTTCAGCAAGAAGGGTGCGTTTCCCCAAAACATTTAACATTTAATAGCGCTAAATATTTCTCATTTTATAGCAAAAAGCTGACGTTTACTCAAATTATAGCAAAAGGTTGACATTTACTCAAATTATATGAGAAACAAAACATTCTCCTCCTAGCAAAAAGGAAAGACCTATACCTTTTATTTCCTTAACCTCTATAGGTGTAAAGGAGATAACATAATTAGTTGTTTAATGTGCGGTGCTGGTAAACAAAAAAAACAAAGTAGAAGAAGTCGTCGTCGTCGGTCGTGTTGCTTTTTCGTAGTAATTTCTTTTTTTTTATTTTTTTTTTGTAAATAAATATCTTTAATAAAAAAGCCAATTTGGTTACAAATATATAATAATTTTATCAACAATAGAGGCACAGAGTAAAATTGACTGCAAAAAAACAAAAAGGGCACCCATTGGGGGTTGAATCTGCTGTTTTTTTTTTATAGAAAAAAAAAAAAAAAATAAAATGCAGTTGTAAAATACATATTTGTTGTTTTTTTTATGAAGTTTAAGCTTCACGAGTCGTTTCGTTGGTAGTTCAATAATTTTATTAAAATGAACTCACGCTTTTTGCTTTGTATGTAAAATAAATTAACTTAAAATAAAATGTGAGTATTAATTCTGTTGCGTTTTTGTTTTAATATTAAAAGAAGTTTTGACAACTTTAAGTGTTTTCAGCCGATTGAAAATAGACACAAGTTTTCTCAAAGCACCTCCAAATTTTTTGCCCGGAAACCCGCATTTTTAAGAAGGCTTTAAAAAAGTGCAATCACTTAAAGTCGTAAATGACATGGCAGAAAGAGGAGTCAAATTAATAACCAATTTTAATAACCTTTTAACTAAAGATGAGGAACAAAAACAATATGTACTTCAAGTAGTCAGTGAGTGCCGAAAATTGTATCCTGATGCTTCCAAAACCACTTTAAGTAAATCTCTTGACACATTTTTTTAGTAATAACTTCATTAGTTATGTATTAGAAATGTAATGGGGACTTTTCACGAGTCGATTTTTGCCGTGCGGCGAAGCTTTTCGACTCGTGTGAACGTAATTCGCAGGCGACCCTATAGAAAAATCCTAGTCGAACGACATATCGTGCGGCTAAAATCGACTCGTGAAAAGTAGGATATTAAGTATTTTGTTTTTTTTTTAGAAATCTGTTAAATGTTTCGTTTTTTTATTAAAACAGTTTAAAAAAAGTTTCATTTTAAATCGAGTTTGCCTTCAGCTCTTTTTGAGGTAAGTACTGAAAATTTAAATTGATGACAATATTTTGTTTTTTTTAGTAAAACTAAACAAATTTAGCATCTGAGTTATGTGTAACAACACTACCTTTAATTAAATATATAAAAAGTGAAAATAACCCCCTCTGTTTGGAAGCTAGAGCTAATTTTCTGCGAAAAACAGTGAAAAAACAGAGATTTTTGATAATTTGAGCGAGTGTCGGCACCATTTAGACTTATCCAATCGAGCTGAAATTTTGGCTATCTAAAAATCTGCAAAGGCGGAACATTTTATGAGGTTCCCCCGACCAAATTTCGAAAATCGATTTCTTGCGGTCACTCTAGTGTATACGAAGGTGAACTTGTTTTGATCCGACGGAAGATTTTATGAAGTCCAAAGAACACAGAATTCAATCTTAAGTACTTTAATAAGACAGTTAAACACGGTAGAGATTTTCTAATGTTCTGCGGATGCTTTTCTTCATCTGGAGTTTGGCCAATCTTTTGAATAAAAGAAAAAATGTTTGATATCCATCACGTCCGAATTCCGGACGATGTAATATTGCCATTCTCCGATGAGGACATGCCAATTTTATGGGAGTTTCTGCAGTACAATGACCTCAAGCACTCCTCAAAACTGGGAACAAAATGGTTTCGTAACAAAAAACTTATTGTTATGGAGTGGCCATCCTGAGTCACCTGACCTTTACCCTATGGAACACCTAAGGAGAGTTCTTAAGCGAAGGATAAATGACACTAGGTGTAAGAACAAGCAAGAACTGTAGACAAACATAAAAAATGCATTATACTCTATCATTGTGCGAAATTGGTGGTTTCTATGGGAAGAAGTTGGGAGAAGGTTTGAAGAGGTAAGGTGCAACAACAAAGCATTAAAAGAATTGATAGCAATTTTTATAGAAAAGCATTCTTTTTTTACCAAAAAGTATAAAAACTCAACTTTGTTTCTATTATTTTTTCCAGCTCAAATGCGCTGATAATTTTAGCTTTGAGTTTTTCCATGGTTTTAATAGTTTGGAAAAAGAAGATTTAAAGCTGTATTTTTATATTATGTTATGTTAAGTAATTGCACATAATTCAATTTTAACTTCCATGTAAATATCCATAACAAAATTCAAAAATATGTTACAGAGCACCTTGTTTCTATTATTTTTTCCACCACTGTATAGTAGAGTGGAGCGTTTTTGGACTTTTCTTTCAGATCACTGCGTGCAACTCATGGTTTATGCCTTGTGCTCTTCTGAACATATTCTGATACTTTTTTTTTATTCGACAATGGAAAAATAAAAATCGGGAAGCCTCTGAAGATTGCTCGTATTTCTCGAAAATCGATATTTTTTGAGGCGTTAGAACCCATCTGAATTGACTTAATCTTTTTCATTTCACTACCAACTACTCATAACTTATGCTGAGTGGTCTCTAGAACCAGATCTGATTCCCTTTTTTGAGTCGTTAATGGAAAAAACGAAATCGGGAAGGCTCCGAAAAATGCACATTTTCGCAAAAATTCTGATTTTTCAAATTGTATAAAATCCCACCCAGAACAAATTTCTTTTACAACTTGTTTGTATTTGCTATATTTGTTATAACCTATTTGAACCTTATAAGCTATGGAGCACTCAAACTGAGAACTTTTCTGTAATAATGACGTCGTTTATGGGGGATTTAAGAAAATGCTACTTTGACATCCCCTGACCCATTTCAATAGAATTTTAAATTCTAATACTACACTTGAAAACTTCGTTAGTAATTTAATTTTTATTTAAAACACTAAATTCTGTAACTGCATTTAATTTATGTCGATATCTTATTTCAATCCTTAGATATTTGACATTTAGGTGTTTCCATAATTCTTGTCCATACTAAATTCTTGCCCATGCTAAATTTTTATTTCGAAGTCAAAATGGCGTAATAATTATACCGTTTAACGATTGACTTTTATGAATTTAACAATATTAAAAACAAAACTTTGTGGAAAACAAAAGATTGTATGGTATTTAAGAAAACCGTCTGCAGGTAAAGTTAAAAAAAAATTAAGCATGGGCAAGAATTATGGAAACACCTAAATGTCAAATATCTAAGGATTGAAATAAGATATCGACATAAATTAAATGCAGTTACAGAATTTAGTGTTTTAAATAAAAATTAAATTACTAACGAAGTTTTCAAGTGTAGTATTAGAATTTATAATTCTATTGAAATGGGTCAGGGGATGTCAAAGTAGCATTTTCTTAAATCCCCCATAAACGACGTCATTATTACAGAAAAGTTCTCAGTTTGAGTGCTCCATAGCTTATAAGGTTCAAATAGGTTATAACAAATATAGCAAATACAAACAAGTTGTAAAAGAAATTTGTTCTGGGTGGGATTTTATACAATTTGAAAAATCAGAATTTTTGCGAAAATGTGCATTTTTCGGAGCCTTCCCGATTTTGTTTTTTCCATTAACGACTCAAAAAAGGGTATCAGATCTGGTTCTAGAGACCACTCAGCATAAGTTATGACTAGTTGGTAGTGAAATGAAAAAGATTAAGTCAATTCAGATGGGTTCTAACGCCTCATAAAATATCAATTTTCGTGAAATACGAGCAATCTTCAGGGGCTTCCCGATTTTTATTTTTCCATTGTCGAATAAAAAAAAAGTATCAGAATATGTTCAGAAGAGCACAAGGCATGAACCATGTGTTGCACGCAGTGATCTGAAAGAAAAGTCCAAAAACGCTCCACTCTACTGTATAGTATAGTTATAGTTATAGTATTCGAGCATTTTATTATTCAAGATTATTTTGTTTTTTTTTTTTTTTTTTTATGAAAACATTTTTTATTATTTATAAAAAAATTAACTTAGCATTTTTGTTGTATAAGGAAATAGGAAAAAACTTTTTTATTAGAAAATTCGTTAGAAAATGGGGTACGTAATTATTATTATTTATTAACAAGAAATTACATATTTATTGTTAAAAAAAGACAGAACATTAGCTACAGGAGGGCGTAGATACTTAAATTAATGCAATAATGTAGTATTCAAAATAATTTCCAAAAAATGTTTTTTGTTCGAAAATGACGAAAAAAAGTTTTGTTTTTAATAAGTAATTGAAAACTCTATTATTCTAAAACCTATTTTTATACTAACATTTAAAGACATTTTCTTGTTATTGTTAAGTGGTTGAGCACTAATTTTAACTTTGGGATACTTAACTACCAGTTATTTAGACTTAAAGAAATAACAAAACTTATTTTCTGCTCACTTTGCTCTGCTTATTTGAGGGACATGCAGAAAAGATTCTTTCAACGTCACAGCAAGTAACTGTAGATTTATATTTAATAACTCAATATTATGAAAAAAAAATCCGCTTTTAAAATGGGAACTTCTAGGTATGTGGCAGCCTTATTTTAAAAGAAATATTGCCACATGATTGATTTTATCAAAATCTTTGTATAGGTTGATATTTTCATTTGTGACATTTTCCAGCCTAGACGCAAATACTTCAGCAGACTTAATTCTTTATATCTCAACAGTGTTTTTTCTATGAACCTTAAATAAGCACTAATTTTACAAAAATCAATTAAAGTTTTCGATGAAATTTTGCATATATTTTGCATATTTTTGATATGCATTAAAATTTGTAATATTTTAATGATAAAACGACTAAATACAAAGTTTGGAATCAATATGATTCCAACAAACACCAAGGTGAGCCTAGCGACACTTAACACCTATAAACTTACCCAAAAGTGTGCATGCCAGTCCCAGGGTTAGCACGACTGGAGATCACCGGTGCTGTTAAAGAGAGATCGAATACAAAACTGGAGCATGCACACGGAAGTACTCGTCCAAGGAAATGACACTACCCCGCCAGGCACTACCATTATTACACATGGTACTGATCCTGAACCGAGCAGCAATGCAGCGATGAAATTTTACAATCTTTTTTGTAAATACTGCTCTTACTTGAGCTTTAAGTTGAAAACTTGAAAACGAGAAAAACTTATACAAAATAGCGAAAAACGTTTTAAATAAAAAAGGCTGTGCGTACTGTGCGGTTATTTCGTATGGAATGATTTTATTTTCTTATTCTTTTTCTTCTTCTTCTTTTTTTAAATTTGAAATAAAATATGGCCGGATGGGCGGGATATTTGAATTTTAGACCAATTATTTTTAGTTCACAATAGTTAATTTTTTAAACAAATGCAATATTTTGAATTCAAAGTAGCATTTTATAATTTAATTCATAGTAGTTATTAATTTATTCAAATTTCAATAGTAATTTTTTGTTTTTAAATATTCGAAATGACGAAGCAGCCAAGAAGAAATGTGCCCAAATTCAAGCTAATAATATGGAAGAACTATATCGGGAGCTAGATGAAATTTCTACCCCGACTGCTGGTGTTATTCAAAAGCTTCGACAAAACGTGAATAAAAGCGCAACCATCTTCAAAATAGCCGCTCAAAGAAGAAGAAATGCTCAAGAAATCTGTTCGCCAAAGCTCATTAACAATGCTCAAGGCCAACTACTTGTGGAAAACGACGAAATCCTCCACAGGTGACGAACTTCTAAATGAACAATTTCCAAGGCTATACTTTCCAATATGTAGCTTCACCTAACTTAAGCAAAGTATCCGATGTCACAGTCGAAGAAGTTAGTGGGGCTGTAAAATACTCCAAAAAGGGACAAGCTGTTGGGCCAGACGAAATACCCTCAGAGTTTTGGAAAAAGATGGGAGACATTGGGTCCAGATGGCTCATGGTTCTTGTTTCCAAGCTTATACGAGGTGATCAAATGCCTAATCAATGGAGGAAAAGCTACCTTCTTCCAATATACAAAGGGAAGGGTGATACGCGAAGCTGTGATAATTACAGTTCGATTAAGCTGATGTCACATACCATGAAGATCGTTGAGCGAGTCTTGGGTAGCCGACTGCGAAAAATAATAAGGCTATCTGATGACCAGTATGGGTTTGTTGCTGGTAAATCAACCACAGATGCAATCCAGAGTACAAGAATCCTTATGGAAAAACATCGAGATTCCTTGGAGGATTTGCATGTGGTATTGGTTGATTTTGAAAAAGCATTCGATCGACAACCACGAGATCTGATATGGGTGGCCCTCAGACAACGAGGAGTTCCGGAAACTTATGTGCGGATAATTATGGATATGTATAATGGAGCAGTTACTAAAGCAAGATGTGCAGCTGGAGTCACCGAAGAATTCGAAATCAAAGTAGGTGTACACCAGGGAAGCGTCTTGAGTCCTCTGCTCTTTATTACCGTTCTTGATTACCTGCTTGAAGGCAAAGTGAAGGACACAAAAGTGCATCAGTTATTCTTTGCTGAAGATGGAGCCATCATAAGGTAAGACCCAATATCCCTTCAACGAGCACTTGATGTATGGGTGGATGTTCTAGAAGGTAATGGGTACCGCATAAGCGCGAAAAAGACAGAATACCTATGCTGCCCATTTTTTAACCACACAGGCCTATTCCGGACATTAATTTGAATTGTGTAGTGCTTCCCAAGTGTGAAAAGTTTAAATATCTGGGGTCTATGATAAATAACGAAGGTACTTGTGATGACGATATCAATCATCGCGTAAGTGTAGGATGAAGTGGCGGGAAAATTCTGCTATCTTCTGTGATAGAAAAATGCCCCCTTTGCTGAAAGGAAGGCTCTACACCGCAGTTGTGCGTTCAGCACTCACATACGGTTCACAATGTTGGACAATGTACAAAAAGTATGAGAGTAAGTTAACGGCAGCTGAGATGAAGATGCTTCGCATGATAGCAGGAGTAACAAAGCTTGATAGAATTAGAAGTACGAAGATCCGAGGAAGCCTTCATGTTAAAAATATCATCTCCCAAAAAATTGAACACGACCGACTCAGTTGGTATTGCCATGTTCAAAGGAGAGATCCTGACAACCCCGTCAAAAAAGCAATATCATATAAAGTTCCAACACGAAATAAAAAGAAAGGTAGGCCTAAAAACTCCTGGTACAAGCAAATGCAAAAACACCAGCATTCAGTTGGCCTCAGAAATGGAACAATACAAAACCGGGAGGCTTGCCGCCGATTTCTGAGGTCAACCCGGCAAACCTCACAGGCGGATCACTAGTGTGAAGCAGATACGTGGGATAGTTATGATCCCCTCGACATCGAGATCATAAAAGCCCCTAGCAAAGGAAGAAGAAGAATATATTGAATCAAAAGTCAAACCATACTGATCTAAAACCGCTATCAATTTTAAATTTATTTAACTTCAAACCATTTGCTTGAAATTTCAAATTTAACAACTGCTTTTAAAATTCTCTCCTGTAAGTGTTGCTACAGGGGAAGCAAGTTTTCCAAAACTTAAAATAATAAAATCATTTACGCTCTCAACTATGACTGAAGAGCATTGGCAATAATTTCCATTGAAAAAAAAACATGCTGAATCCTATTGAAGAAGAAGATATTAATATTAATTTGTACGATTTTATTTTTTTTTAAGTATCCGCCAAAATTGAATTTGCCTGGGGCGGCAAAAGTCCCAGGTTCGGCACCGCGTAGTATGAATTTTCATTGAAGTTGTAGCTGTCAGCAAAAACAAAATGAATACCTGCTTGTATGTATTAACATTTCAACTGGAGAGTAAGCAGTAAATTATAAAAAGAGATTTAATTCAGTAAAAAGAAAAGTAGATTTAAAATTAAATTAGACATATTTAGCTTACATCCTGAGAAAGTTAATCAAAAACAAGAAAATACGCATCACTATCATTATATTGCCAGACGGTAAAGCCTAATTTCAAATTCATTTTTTTAATAAAAAAAAAGAAAAATCTGTAAAAAATGTATCCTGCTCCTAGAGGACGATTTTTTAAAAGCTGATAATGTATCTTTTAACCTCAGTGAGTCAAAAATTTAGCCCAATTCCCAAACGGCTTAAACCCATCTATAGAAAACAAAAAGTTGCTTACTAGTGGGGCGGCTTAGCATTAAAAAAAAAACAGGTCAATCGTGCACTTTGTGATAAAAGCATGAAGTTTACATCGTTGGTAGTACTCAATATAAGAGTTATTTTGAGATATTGGGCCACCTTGTACTTCATCCGGAAGGGAAGATACAAGAATTTTTCTGTGTTGCACTCGCTTTGTTGCATAATCGTAGTATAGGTAATAAAACATTTTTATTAATATGATTTAACGCCCGATTGAATAAAATTAATATCAAAATGTCTTGACCATCATGTAAAAAGTTATTGGACTCTTTATGAATAGTCTTTTACTTCACAGAAATGATAATCCCAGGTGTAACCTCTGCAATCGAAATGAAATCGAAGATGTCAACCACTTCTTAGCCGTTTGTCCAATTCTACAAGAACTCCGAAGACTTTATTTTTCCAAAAGCTTTCTCAATTACCAGGAAGCGAAACAAATTTTAAACGGAGATTGGATTGGAAGGACCTTTACAATTTTATTGATCATGCCTTAGATTACCGAAACAGTTTTTTAGAGTAAATTTAAATTTTTGAATATATGTATATTTATGTATCTTTATTTAAGATGTAACGAGGAAATGTATATTATAAACTTGGATATTATGCTTATTTAAATTCAATCTTTTTATTCGATTGTCTACATACATGATCTATTTATAAATTTAGTATATCTAATCTTAAACTTTCTTTTTTTATTCTCGATAAATGTCAATTTTCAGGCAGACGGCAAATATATTTTTTGCCATGCTAATGTTCTTGTATAATTTTTCAAATGTATTTCGAGTTTTGATCAAATAAAGAATTTGTAATAATAATAATAATAGCCTTTTACTTAAAGAGCAAGAGCCAGAATGCACAAATTTTCCATATGGTGCAATGGTACCATTTCATTTTGATATTAATTTTAATCGATCGGGCGTTAAAAGATACTTCGAAATCATGTATTATATTAATAAAAACGTTTCATTACCTATATTATGATATGCAACAAAGCGAGTGCAACACAGAAAAACTGTAAAATTGTATCTACCCTTCCAGATGGAATAAAAGGTTGCCCAATATCTCAAAATAATTCTTATATTGAGTACTACCAACGATGTAAATTTCATGCTTTTATCACAAAGCGCACGATTTTGTTGCTAAGCCGCCCCATTATACAAACATCCACGATAAAATGGTTGCATAAAATGAGTTTGGTATATGTTTTCTTTATAGGCTAAAACGAGGGTTCCTCCTCTTGTATTGCTATCAACTTTCAACTGCCCTTAGTTACTTAGAATCAAAAAAATTTGTCCATAGAGATATTGCAGCCAGAAATGTACTAGTCAGCACACCAACATGCATTAAGGTTTGCATTTTCAAATTCTTTCCAACGTTATTAAATAAATTATTTTTAATTTTAATAAATTATTTGCAGCTTGCGGATTTTGGACTCTCTCGTTGGGTTTCAGATCAATCCTATTATCATTCAAGTATGTATATGCTTCCGATAAAATGGATGGCTCCAGAATCTATTAATTTTAGGCGATTTACTACCGCAAGTGATGTATGGATGTTTGGTATGATATATAAGTAATATCTAATAGATTTCTGAACTTATTTTTTTAATTTCTACATTTCAGGTGTTTGTGTTTGGGAAATTCTAATGTTGGGTGTGAAACCATTCCAAGGAATAAAAAATAACGATGTGATAATAAAGTTAGATAATGGCGAACGACTGCCATTGCCTAATAACTGTCCCCCACGTTTGTATTCCCTTATGTCGCAATGTTGGTCATATGAACCTCTGAAGAGGCCTAATTTTAAGAATATCAAAGAAATTTTATAGTATGCAAATATTTTCCGAATTATAAAAATATTAAAAATGAATTCTTGTTTCAGTGAAATTTTGATTGAAGAAAAATTGAGTGATTCCGAAACTATGCGAAGAGAAAATCGAAGAGTTGCAGCAATGTCCTGGGGAGCAAATGAAAATATACCACCACCAAAACCTACACGCAATACTGGAAATGGTAAGTTTTTTTCTTGCAGAGCAAATTCAATGAACTAAATTTAATTAAATTAAGTTTAACGAAGTAATTTTATTTTTAATTTTTAAATTTTAATTTTTCATCAAATCTGAGTCTGATGAAATCTTTATTTTTTAAATTATGATAGGAAAAATACATTCAGAACAATCCCACATAATTTTCCCGTCTCAATTTGTTTAAAGGGATGGTAGATAAAGTCATATATCTCGGTGAATATTAGTAAGGTAAACAAAAATTCAATTAAATTTAAATTTAAAACAACTTACTAATGTCGTTTTCGATTGATTTCACTCAAGAACTCACTCATTCTTAAATCGAATGGAACAGATCAAGTCGCTTCCACTCAATTCTTTTTTTTTGTGTTTGTGAAATTTCAAATGTCAAATATTGATTTTATTTTTTTTTCTTCCAAACGAAAAAATTATAAAAAATTATAAATCTGAAGACGACGATGAAGAAGAAAATGGTAAAAAAAATGCATGCCATTGCACTAAGTTCGATTTATTTTGTTTACGAGACATATTGAAAAAAACCAAAATCTGCAATTTCCACCCTCCAATTTAATGACACTCCGCGGTTTTATCTTCTTTTATAACACATTGAACGATTCCAGCAATAAAAACCCATGAAGGTCTTTGTTCCTTATTGCTATGTTTCTTAACACGTTTTCAATAGCCTATTTCCTATACAAATAAGAGTAGGGAGGTTAAAAAAAATGGACCATATACATAATTGACCTGCAAGATCCACATTATTAATCTTTGACCTCTTCTGAACTCAAATCCATTGTTGAAACTCGGTCCTCATATTTTGCATACTCACTACCTCTAGCGCCTGCACTGGTTGGCGTTTACATGCATTGCAAAAACAACACGCAACTGCCCAAGCTTAACCAATTTGCGGATCGAATTTTGACGAAGGTATAAGTTTACGTTTCCTTTTCTCTTAGAGCGTACATACATCTGTTTGTCCAGTGATGATATTTGTGAAATTCTACTGCGGATTGTTTCGCTAAAAAACAAGACTATTACACTGTGCTACAAAATAAAAAAAAAAAAATACACCCGAGAAATAACATAGTGTAGGCTGATTGTATGGTCGAATAATGCATAAAAATATTTTTGTTATATTTTTGGAACCCTCCATTTTTTTTTTATTTACAAAAAACCATTTTTACAGACCTTACGATGTAATCTATCAATATTTCAGTCATTTTTCTAATAACTCTCAATATGTTAAATGTTTTTAGAAAGAGGATTTCCAGAACTTTTGAATGATGTATATAAGTCTTTTGTTAAAACAAATTAAGTGTAGGTTTTTATCCCACAAATCTTGAAAAAGTGATTTTTTTCCCAATTTTTTCAACTTTACCCAATTTTTTTTGCAAAATAAAACAAACAAAACAATAAAATAAGGTTATATTCTGAAAGAATATACATTAAGGCACAAATTGGCGTATTTTTTATTGAATTTGACCAAAACTGCGGAATCTATGCTATTTTTTCGTAAATAGAAAATGTGGCTTTTCATGATGTGAATTGCAAGGTGCACAATAGGGTGTTCGTTATTTTAAAATAATAAGAATTTCTATGCTCCTAGGATCTTATATGGTTGAAAATAAACTAAAAAAAAATATTCCCCAAGTTTCAAGTCTCTCCGCCAAGCGGTTGAAGTTTCTTATGGGAATAACATGGGGTTTCTTGGACCTTGTTCGATCAATTTTAAATTCCAGCCAAACCATTCGTTCAAAAAATTTAAAACTTTACAGACTCAAATTTAATAAGTGTAGCTATCATGTGAAAATTTTTCAGATTTTTAATTGTTATAATTTTAGAGATTTAGCTTGGTAAAAAAAGTCATTTTTTCAGACTTTTTCAAAAATCGCTTTTTACCCGTTTAATGCAAAAAATTTTAAAAACATACATTTTTATTCACAAATAAGCATAGCATGTATATTTAAAATGCAAATTCAATTCATAGTTATATAAAAAATTAGTTGTGTATTCATTCTTCAAGTCACATCGATATTCAAAAAACGTGTTCCCTATTTAAGAAAAAGTACTGTAGTAAATAAATAAAAAACTAGTTAATTATATAACTTTGAATAAAATATATATTTTAAATATACATACAACGCTTATTTGTGAATAAAAATGTATGTTTTTTAATTTTTTGACATTAAACGGGTAAAAAGCGATTTTTGAAAAAGTCTGAAAAAATGACTTTTTTTACCAAGCTAAATCTCTAAAATTATAACAATTAAAAATCTGAAAAATTTTCACATGATAGCTACACTTATTAAATTTGAGTCTGTAAAGTTTTAAATTTTTTGAACGAATGGTTTGGCTGGAATTTAAAATTGATCGAACAAGGTCCAAGAAACCCCATGTTATTCCCATAAGAAACTTGAACCGCTTGGCGGCACGGGTTAGAATTAAGTTAGAGACTTGAAACTTGGGGAATATTTTTTTTAGTTTATTTTCAACCATATAAGATCCTAGGAGCATAGAAATTCTAATTATTTTAAAATAACGAACACCCTATTGTGCACCTTGCAATTCACATCATGAAAAGCCACATTTTCTATTTACGAAAAAGTAGCATAGATTCCCCAGTTTTGGTCAAATTTAAAAAACAAATACGCCAATTTGTGCTTAAATGTATATTCTCTCAGAATATAACCTTACTTTATTTTTTTGTTTGTTTTATTTTGCAAAAAAAAATTGAGTAAAGATGAAAACATTGGGAAAAAAATCACTTTTTCAAGATTTGTGGGATAAAAACCTACACTTAATTTGTTTAAACAATAGACTTATATACATCATTCAAAAGGTCTAGAAATCCTCTTTCCAAAAACATATAACATATTGAGAGTTGTTATAAAAATGACTGAAATATTGATAGATTACATCGTAAGGTCTGTAAAAATGGTTTTTTGTAAATAAAAAAAAAATGGAGGGTTCCAAAAATATAACAAAAATATTTTTATGCATTATTCGACCATACGAACAGCCTACACTATGTTATTTCTCGGGTGTATTTTCAGTGTCGCACCGTGTTAATGATAAAACTTCCGAAAATTTTTTTAAATAGGGGTTATTTTGGCTTTTTAGCGTTTTTGTGAATTTGCAAACAAACGGTACACTAAGAAGATATAAAAATAACACAATTTTTATTTTCAGTTAAAAGCTTATACTTAACACACTGTAAGTTTGATGTTTCTTTAGTCAAATCGTGAGAAATCACAGTATAAAAGTGGTTTTTTTTTCAAAAAAAAAACTCAAAACTTTAATCTTAAAATTATTGCATAAGGAGTATGACTATCGAGTTGGTTTAAGATTTATTTTGTTGAAAAATATGTATTTTTAATACTTCGTAAGTATAATCCTCGTACATATAATAGCAAAGGTTTTGGAGCCAGTCAAAAACCATGAAAAATTACCAATTTTTAAAATTTGTTTTTAATTCAGGGATAACATGAAAATGACGTTTTGCTAAAGTTCGAATGCGGGTAGCGGGGAAACCTCGCAGCTTAAAATTAAATCATCATGGATTTGCTTCTTCAAAGTCCTAGAGAACATCCCTACAAAGTTTGAGCAAATTTTAAAATGAGACAGCAATTCCGATTGAACGATTTCATACGGAATGACATATTTTTCTGTAAACGGTCCTTGAAAATTGGTGTAATCGAGAGCGGTGAAATTTTTTTTAACTTTCTTATTTGACCTTTTAATAATGCAGCCCGTTACTAGTTTTACAGATTCATCGACTTTCCCTGGATTCCGAGATTTTACAAATTGTATGCTTAATTTTACTCGACTAAACAGTGTAATCAATGGAAACAAAGTTACAAAATTGAGGATTTCATTCTTTTATTTTTAATTAAATCACTTGCAACTATTAGGTATCTGAATTAAAAACTTTGATACTTCTCATATTTTTCTGATCTGCTTTCGATCCGAAAAAAATAAAATTTTCATACCGATACTTTTTTCGGTATGTGAAAATTTCTCGGAACAAATTTAATCATTTTTTTTTGTCTCTTCATTCGTGAGAGATTGAAAAATATAATTCCTTTCAAAACTTGTTCTCTCACGAATAGAAATTCTAGATGGCGGCCACTCCTTCTAACAAATGGGGGGATAAAACTATGTGGAGGTGTTCTGTACTCAAAATACCAAAAAAAACGTCATCAAACTCAGATTTAACTGAAACCTACCCATTTTTT